>NC_060276.1:46871775-46921146 GCF_021613505.1 Equus quagga
TTTTTTTTTTTAGATCAAATATACTTAAAAAAAATCTTAACCACACTTTTTTTTTTTTTTTTTTTTTTTTTTGCTGATGAAGATTCTCTCTGAGCTAACATCTGTGCCAATCTTCCTCTATTTTTTAGTATATGGGCTGCCCGGCACAGCATGGCTGCTAACAGAGTGGTGTAGGTCCTTGCCCAGAAACCCATCCAGGCTGCCAAAGCAGAGCATGCTACACTTGACCACTAGGCAACCAGGGGTGGTCCCATCTTAACCATTTTTAAGCGTACAGTTAAGTGTTCAATATATATTCACATTATTGTGAAACAGATCTCTATAACTTTTTCATCTTAAAAAATGGAAGTTCTAGACCTACTGATTGAACAGCTCCCCATTTCTCTCTCCCTGCAGTTTCCTGACAACCACCATTTTGCTTTCTGTTGCTATGAGTTTGGTTCCTTTAGATACCTCATACTAGTGGAATCAGAAGTATCTGTCTTTTTGTGACTAACTTATTTCACTTAGCATAACGTCCTCAAAGTTTTTCCATGTTGCAGCATGTGACAGAATCCCCTTTTTCAAGGCTGAATAATATTCCACTGTATGAATATACACATTTTGTTTATTTACTCATTTGTTAACAGACCCTTCATTTGCTTCCACCTCTTGGCTATTCTGAATAAGGCTTCAATGAACACGGGTGTGCACATATCTTTTCAAGATCCTGCTTTCAATTCTTTTGGATATATACCCAGAAGTGGAATTGCTGGACCATATAGTAATTTTATTTTTAATTTTTAATTTTTTGAGGAACCTCCACACTGTTTTCCATAGTAGCTGCACCATTTTACATTCCCACCAGCGGTGCACAAGGGTTCCGATTTATCACCATCTTGGCCAACACTTGCTTTCTATTCTTTTGACAGTGTTTATCATAATGTGAGGTGGCTTTGGTTTACGTTTCTCTAGTGATTAGTGATGTTGAACATCTTTTCATATGCTTGTTGGTAATTTGCATATCCTCTTTGGAGAAATGATTGTTCAAGTACTTTACTCATATTTTTGTCTGACGTTTTATTTGTTCTTTATTTTTTGTTGCTGAGTTGATATTAGCACCTTATCAGATATATTATTTGTAAATATTTTCTCCCATCCCATAGGATGCCTTTCCACTCTGTTTTATTTTCTTTGATATGCAGAAGATTTTAAATTTGATGTAGTGCTGTTAATCTAATTTTGCTTCTGTTGCCTGTGCTTTTAGTGTCATATCTAAGAAATCATGGTCAAAATCCAACACCCACAGTTTTTCCCCATGTTTTCTACTTAGAGCTTTATAGTTTTAGATCTTACATTTAGGTTTTTAATCCATTTTTTCTTTTTAGAGATTTTATTTTTTCCTTTTTCTCCCCAAAGCCCCCCGGTACATAGTTGTATATTCTTCATTGTGGGTCCTTCTAGTTGTGGCATGTGGGGCACTGCCTCAGCGTGGTTTGGTGAGCAGTGCCATGTCCGCGCCCAGGATTCAGACCAACGAAACACTGGGCTGCCTGCAGTGGAGCGCGTGAACTTAACCACTCGGCCACGGGGCCAGCTCCCAGGTTTTTAATCCATTTTGAGTTAATTTTTGTATATGTTAAAAGGTAAGGATCTAACCACTATTTTGCATGTAGATGTCCTGTTTTCCCAACACTATTTGTTAAAGAGACTATTCTTTCCCCTTCTTGTGATCTTGTCACCCTTATTAAAGATCATTTGCCCTTTACACAAGGGCTTATTTCTGGGCACTGTGTTCTTTTCCACTGGTCTATATGTCTGTCTTTACGCCAGCACCACACTGCTTTGTTTACCGTAGCTTTGTAATAAGTTTTGTTATCAGTAAGTGTGTGAGGATTCCAACTTTGTTGCTCTTATTTAAGATTGTTTTGGCTATCAAGATCCCTTGAGATGCTGTATGGATTTTAGGATGTTTTTTCTTTTTCTGAAAAATACTGCCAATAGACATTTGATAGGGATTGCATTGAATCTGGAGATCAATTTGGGTAGTAGGAACATTTTGTCAATATTAGGTCTTCTAATTCATGAACATTGGATGTTGTTCGATTCATTTATTTCTTCTTTAACTTCTTTTAGCAATGTTTTATAGTTTTCAGTGTATAAGTCTTTACCACCTTGGTAAAGTTTATTTAAAAGTATTTTATTCTTTCTTATGCTATTGTAAATGAGATAGTTTACTTAGCTCCTTTTTTTGTTTTGTTCATTGTTAGGGTATACAAACACAACTGATTTGGGTGTATTAATTCTGTATCCTGCAGCTTTGCTGAACTCCTTTGTTAGTTCTAACAGTATTTTTTTGTGGAATCTTTGGGGTTATGTCATCTGTGAACAGAGGTAATTTTACTTCTTCCTTTCCAATTTGGATGCCTTTATTTCTATTTCTTGTCTGATTACTCTGGCTAGGACTTCTAGTATTATATTGAATAGGAGTGATGAGAATGGGTATTCTTGTTTTACTCCTGGTGTTAGAAGAAAATCAGTCTTTCACGATTATGATTTCATATATGGTCTTTATTATCTTGAGGTGGTTTCCTTGTGCTCCTATTGTGCTGAGTACTTTTATTATAAAAAGGTGTTGAATTTTGTCAAATGATTTTTTCTGCATCAATTTAGATAATCATGTGACTTTTGTCATTCTGTCAATGTGGTGTATTACACTGATTAATTTTTGTATGTTGGAACATCTTTGCATTCCAGAAATAAATGCCATGTGATCATGGTGCATTAATTCTTCTTTTGTGTTGTTGAATTCAGTTTACTAATATTTTGTTGAGGATTTTTGCATGAATGTTCACCAGGGCTATTGGTCTGTAGTTTTCTTTTCTCGTAGTATCTTTGCATGACTTACTATCAGGGTAATGCTTACCTGTTAGAATGAGTTTTGAAGTGCTTCATCCTCTTCAATTTTCTGAAAGTGTGAGGAGGACTGATATTAATTCTTCTTTATATGTTTGGAAGAATTCTCAGTGAAGCTATCTGGTCCTAGGCTTTTCTTTTTTGGGAGGTTTTTGATAACTTATTTAATCTGACTAATTTTAGATCTGTTTAGGATGTTTTTCTTCATGATTCAGTCTTGATAGGTTGTACCTTTATAGAAATTTATTCATTTCTTTTAGATAATCCAATTTGTTGGCATATAATGGTTCATAGTATTTTGTTATGGTCCTTTTTATTTCTGTGGCAGCAGTTGTAATGTCTCCTCTTTCATTTATAATTTTAATTATTCGAATCTTTTCTCATGTTTCCTTAGTTAATCTAGCTAACGGTTTGTCAATTTTTTAATCTATTAAAAAACCAACTCTTAGTTTTGTTGATTTTTTTCTATTGTTTTCCTATTCTCTATTTTGTTTATCTCTGCTCTACTCTTTATTTCCTTCCTTCCTGCTAACTTTGAGTTTACTTCATTCTTCTTTTTCTGGTTCCTTGAGGTGTAAAGTTAGCATGTTATTTTGAGATTTTTCTTCTTTTTTAATGTAAGCATTTACCTTTATAAACTTACTTTGTAGTACTGCTTTTGCAATATCCAAAAAGTTTTGGTCTGTTGTTTTTTAGTTTTCATTTATCTCAAGATTTTTTCTAATTCTCTTGTGATTCCTTCTTTGTCCCATTGTTTGTTTAAGAGTGTGTTGTGTAATTCCTATATATTTGTGAACTTTCGGGTTTTCCTTCTGCTCTTGATTTGTAGTCTAATTCCACTGTGGTTGGAAAAGTTACTTTGTGATTTTAATCTTATTACATTTGTTAAGGTTTATTTTGTGGACTAATATGAATCTAGCCTTGAAAATATTCTTTGTGAACTTGAAAAGAATGTGTATTCTGCTGTTGTACTGAGCATTCTGTATATGTCTGTTAGGAACAAAGGGTCTATAGCCTTGTTCAAATCCTCTGTTTCCCTATTGATCTTCTGTCTCATTGTTCTATCCATTACTGAAAGTGGAGTACTGAAGTCACCTACTATTATTGTGTGCTGTCTATTTCTCTCTTCAATTCTGTCATGTTTGCTTCATATATTTGATAGATCTGATGTTTGGTGCATATATATTTATACTTGTTATTATCTTCTTGGTGAATTGATCTTTTTACTATTATATGATGCCCTTCTTTTTCTTTCGTGACAGTTATTGACTTAAAGTCTCCATTGTCTGATATAATTATGGCCATCTCTGCTCTTTTTTGGTTACCATTTGCATGGAATATCTTTTTATATCCTTTTACTTTCATGCCATGCTTGTCCTTAGATAGAAAGTCAGTCACTTATAAACAATATATAGTTGAATTTTTATCCATTCAGCTAATCTTTGTCTTTTCATTGAGAAGTTTAATCTATATAAATTTAAAGTAATTACCATAAGGAAGGACATACTACTGCCATTTTGTTAATTGTTTTCTGCATGTCTTGTATCTATTTTTCCCTCTTTTCCTCTCTTACTGTGTTTCTTTGTGTTAGTTGCTTTTTCCTAGTAACATGCTTTGATTACTTTCTCATTTCCTTTTGTATGTCATCTATAGGTATTTTTTTTGTGGTTACCACAAGTCATCTGAATATGTCTTAAAAGTGATAACTTTAACCTCTCTTGAAGTTTGCTGAATATGCTCTTCTTGGTTGGCAGTTTATTTTCTTTCAGCATTTTGAATATATCATTCCTCTTCCTTTTGGCCTGCAAGGTTTCTGCTGATAAATTTACTGATTTTATTATATGAGCTCCCTTGTATGTGACGAGTCACTTTTCTCTTACTTCTTTTGACATTCCCTCTTTGTCTGTGACTTTTGATAATTTTACTATAATTTATCTTGGTGTGAGTTTCTAGATTTATCCTACTTGTAGATCATTGAGCTTCTGGAATTTGTATGTCAACTTCTCTTCTCAAATTTGGGAAGTTTTGGGCCATGATTTCTTAAGATAGGCTCCTTGCCCCTTTCTCTCATTCTTCCAGCACTCCCATAATGCACATATTTGTCCACTTGCAGGTATCCCATTAGGCTCTTTTCACTTTTCTTCATTCTTTTTTTTTCTCCTCTGACTTGATAATTTCAAATCACCCTCTTTAATTTTGCTGAGTCTTTTTTCTGCTTGACCTAGTCTGTCATCATACATCTCCTTTGAACTGTTTGATTCAGTTATTGTGTTCTTGAGCTCCAAAATTTCTGTTTGGCTTCTTCTTATAGTTTCTGTCTGTTTGCCAATAGTCTCAGTTTGTTCATACATTGTTTTCATTATTTTGTTTAGCTTCTACATATTTCTTTTTTTAGCTCCTTGAGTGTCTTTAAAATGGTTGTTTTGAATTCTTTATCATGTAACTAATATATTTCTATTTCTTTAATGTCATTTTGTGGAGATTTATTTTATTTCTTTGATTGAGCCGTGCTTTCTCATTTCTTTGTGTGCCTTGTGATCTTTTGTTGATATTTAGGCATTTGAAAAAATAGCCACCTCTCCCAGTCTTTTTGGACTTGCTTCATAGAAATTTCTGGAATCAAAACAACTTACTCTTAAATAACCCATAGGTCAAAGTGAAATAACAAGAGAATTATAAAATACCTTGAAACAAATAAAAAGAAAAAGAAAACATACCAAAACTTATGAGATGTAGCAAAAGCACTACTAGGAGAAAAATTTACATCTAGCTGTAAATGCTTACATTAAAATTGAAAGGAGATCCCAAATCAACAGCTTAACTTTTCACCTTAAGAAAATAAACAAAGAAGAGTAAACCAAACCCAAAGCTAACAGAAGCAATAACAGAAGGAAGGAAATAATAATTATTGGAGTGGAGATAAATAATATTATCTAATAAAAATAGAGAAAATCAAACCTTTACATAGTTTGGCTGAGAAAAAAGAGCAGATTCAAATTACTAAAATCAGAAAGGAAAGTGGGGGGTGGGCTGGCCCCGTGGCTGAGTGGTTAAGTTCACATGCTCTGCTTCAGCGGCCAAGTGTTTCAATGGTTTGGATCCTGAGCCCAGACATGGCACAGCTCGTCAGACCATGCTGAGGCAGCATGCCACATGCCACAACTAGAAGCACCCACAACTAAAATATACAACAATGTACTGGGGGGATTTTGGGAGAAAAAGCAGGAAAAAAAAGATTGGCAACAGTTGTTAGCTCAGGTGCCAATCTTAAAAAAAAAAAAAGAAATGAAAGTGGGGACATTACTACCAATTATACAGAAATAAACATAATTTTAGAGACTACTATAAACAATTGTAGACCAATACATTCAATAATGTAGATGAAATGGACAAATTCCTGAAAAAACACAATCTAACAAGAATTAATCATGAAGAATTGGAGAGTCTAAATAGAAATATCACTAGTAAGGAGATTGAATCAGTAATCAAAAACCTACCAATAAAGAAAAGCCACAGAAAAGTTGTTTACACTGGTAGATTCTACCTAACCTTTAAAGAAGAATTAGCACCAATCCTTCTCAAACTCTTCCAAAATACTGAAGAGGAGGATATACCTCTCAACTTATTCTATGAAGTTAGCATTACTCTGATGCAAAGCTAGACAAAGACACTAGGAAACCCCACCCCCCAAAACTACAGACCAGTCTCCCTTGTAAATTTTGATGCAAAAATCCTCAAGAAAATACTAGCAAACTGAATTCAGTAGCATATTAATGGGATTATATACCATAACCAAGTGGGATTTATTTCTGGAATGAAAGCATGGTTCAATATCAAAAATCAATTACTATATCACATTAACAGAATGAAGGGATAAAGCCCATCATCATCTCCATGCAGAAAAAGCATTTGACAGAATCTGCCACACTTTCATGATAAAAAATACTCAACAACCCAGAAATAGAAGGAAACTACCTCAACATAATAATTGACATATATGAAACCCCACAGCTAACATCATATTCAATATTAAAAAATCTGAAAACTTTTGGGGCTGGCCCAGAGGCCGAGTGGTTAAGTTCACGCACTCTGCTGCAGGCGGCCCAGTGTTTCGTTGGTTCAAATCCTGGGCATGGACATGGCACTGCTCATCAAACCATGCTGAGGCAGCGTCCCACATGCCACAACTAGAAGGACCCACAATGAAGAATATACAACTATGTACTGGGGGGCTTTGGGGAGAAAAAGGAAAAAAATAAAATCTAAAAAAAAAAATCTGAAAACTTTTTCACCCAAGATAAGGAATAAGACGAAGATGTCTGCTTTTGTTAGTTCTATTAAACATAGTATTGGAAGTTCTCTCCAGAACAATTAGTCAAGAGACAATAAAAAAGGCATCTACCTTGGAAAGGAAGAAGTTTAATTATTTCTGTTTGTAGATTGCATGATCTTGTGTAGAAACACCTAATGATTCCAGAAAAAAACTATTAGAACTATTAAACATATATATACATCAGAATATTGCTCAGCCATAAAAACAAATGAAATCTTGCCATTTGCGACAACATGGATGGACTTAGAGGGTATTATGCTAAGTGAAAAAGGTCAGACAGAGAAAGACAAATACCATATGATTTCACTTATATGCAGAATCTAGAAAACAAAACAGAAACAGACTCATAGATACAGGAAACAAACTGGTCGTTACTAGATGGGGAAGAGGTTGGGGGGTTGGCCAAAATAGGTAAAGGGGATTGAGAGGTACATACTTCCAGTTGTAAAATAAGTAAGTCATGGGGATGTAATGTACGTCAGAGGAAATATAGTCAATAATATTGTAATAACTTTGTATAGTGACAGATGGTAACTAGATTTACCATAGTGATCATTTTGTAATGTATATAAATATTAAATGACTATGATGTACATCTGAAACTAATAGGATATTGCATGTCAATATGCTTCAATAAAAAGAACTAATAAACAAATTCAGCAAAGTTGCAAGATACAAAATCAAAACACAAACGTCAGTTGTATTCCTTACACTAACAATGAACAATCCAAAACTGAAATGAAGAATGCAATTCTATTTATAGTAAAATCAAAAAGAATAAAATACTTAGAAATAAACTTAATCAAGAAGCCAAAAGACTTACATAGTGAACACTACAAAACATTTCTGATATAAATTAAAGATATAAATAAATGGAAACACATCCAGTGTTCATGGATTGGAAGAATAAATATTGTTAAGATGACAATACTACCCAAATCAATCTACAGATTCAATATAATCCCTATCAAAATCCAACAATTTTCTTTTCAGAATTAGAAAAACATTCTAAAATTCTTGTGGAATTTCAAAGGACCCTGGTTAGTAGAATGGGGGTTGCCAGGAGCTGGGGGAAGGGGAGAATGAGGAGTTATTGTTTAATGGGTGTGTTATTTCAGTTTGGTACGATGAAACATTCTTGAGCTGGATGGTGGTGATGGTTGCACAAAAATCCAAATGTACATCAAACATAGAGGAGGAAAGCTTCATGACATTGGATTTGGCAAAGATTTATTGGATATGACACCTAAAACACAGGCAACAAAAGAAAAAGTAGGCAAAATGAATTTCACCAAAATTTAAAACTTTTGTGCATCAAAGAGCCCTATCAACAAAATGAAAAGACAACCAAAAAAATGGGACAAAATATTTGCAAATCACATTTCTGATAAGAGATTACTATCCAGAAAATAAATAAACAGCCTAGTTTAAAAATGGGCAATGGACTTGAATAGACATTTTTCCAAAGAAGATATACAGGTGGCCAATAAGCCCATCTAAAGATGCTCATCATCACTCATCACTAGGGAAATATAAATCAAAACCACAGTGAGATGCCACTTTACACCCATTAGGATGACAATTATGAAAGATAAAACAAAACCCAGAAATAGAAACTGTTATCAAAGATGCAAAATTGGAACCCTTGTGCACTGCTGGTGGGAATATAAAATGGTGCAGCCTCTGTGGACGGTTCCTCAAAAATTGAAACATAGAGCCATCACCTGGCAATTCTGCTCCCGGACATGGATCCAAAATCACTGAAAGTAGGACTTGAACAGATGTTTGCACAGAGTGTTCACAGCAGTGTTATTCACAATAGCGGAACAGTGAAGCAACGCAAACGTCCGTCAATGAATGAATGGATAAACAAAATGTAGTGTATACACACAGTAGAATATTATTTAGTCTTAGAAAGGAGTAAAAGTCTGATACACGGTACAACACGGACAGACCTTTGAGACATCATGCTAAGTCAAATGAACCAGTCACAATAGGACAAATATTGTATGATTACACTTATATGAGGTACTTAGTATATTCACAAAGACAGAAATTCCCTTTACTGGCACTATTGGAAAAGAGTAGTCTTTCGGTGCTTGGATTGCCAAGTTGATATAGCATAATTCTGAAGATGCTTTTGTTTACCTTTTCCATGATTGCGATTTTGCTTGGTTGAAAATGAAGCCAACCCTGAATACAGCAGAACTGAGAGACAGTTTCCTGATGACATCATTTTAGCACCTGCATCCACTTGTACCTGGATTTTTAGTTATGTGAGCTATTAACTCCAATACCCTTTTAAAGCTGTTTTGAGTTATTTGTCACTTTCAACAGAAATCATCCAAACAAATACAGTAATTTGTAGGGAATCATTTTAACCCACACTGAAGATAATTTTGCTGAAGCACATCCTTATTAAGGGTTCTGCACATGGAAATGGTTTTAAGTAGCAAAATCTTTCAATAGTATACAGGGTGGATCAAGTGAAAAAGAGTGCCAATTCATAGGTACTTAAAGAATCTCTAATGGCCTCAGGATTGGCATTCTGAATATCAGTTCTCCTTGTACATAATTGGAAATATAGACAGTGTAGGAAGTTGTAAAGATAATAAACGAGACCAAAATTTGTCAATTAATTGATAATATAGGAGAAAATCGGATTAAATTCACCAAATAGGTATTGAATGCCCACTATAGGCCAGGTGCTGTGCTGGGTACCAAGGATATTAAGCGGAATAAAACAAAGCCTAATAATAAAGAAGGAGAGGTGAAAGGATACTTAGATTACAGCATACTAAGTGGAAAAATAAATGGACGTACAAGGTATAAATATAACCTATTGTCATTCATTCATTTTGGAGGGAAACTACAAGAAAGGCATTAGTCACAGAGAGGGTGACATTTGATCTGAATTTTTCAGACAACTGCATTATGTCTTGAAATATTTCCAACATGTATCTGTAGTATAGACCAGTTATTCTATGCTACTATGGAGTTTGATGTTATATTTCTCCTGATTTTAGTGCCATGCACTTGTCTAAGTTCATTGGTCATATTATGACTTTGGTAAGTGATGAGGCAGTTAACACACTGAATTCAGAATATATCACAGATGAAAAATACTCTTAATCCTTTCCCAAAAATTTAAGCCGGTTTTCCTAGGTTTATTCTAATAAATATAACACGAAATAACAAAATGCAATCGCTGTAGGACAAATTACCATTGCTTAATTAACATCCAATTAACAATTAGCACTCTCCACTCTCCTTGGAAGAACTACTTTAATATAGCAAAAATAATCAAGGCAGGTCTACCTATATTTCTGATACTCCCCGTGTGTGCTAAACCACCTTTTACATATCTATTCCATTGATGATGAAGGGGAAAAAGTGCCAGAATGCTTTCATAGTCAAGGTCGGTGGGTGAGTGAATCTGTGAATCAGTTGCTTTTTCCTACTAATGCTGATCTCCCGACAGTTATCTTTCTTTGGAATTTTCTACTTTTTTATTTGGTCTTTATTTTTCCTCTTCCCTTCCCGCTTATGTTGCCAGAGTTATAGCTTCACTGTTGAATCAAACGCCCCAGTAAGAACTATTTAAAACGAACATCTTTGGCTTCCTCAGAGTGAACAGCCAGTCTTTATTGTGTAGTAAATTAATTCTAGTAATGAACACACATCCCAGATCTTTGCAGGTAATTAGCAGCGCCCATTAACCAGGAGCCTCAGTCAATTTCTTTAGAAGCTGCCAGCTGATCCAATAAGCAAGTCCTGTGATTTTTAGCACATTTTTCACTTGAAGAAACAACACGTGGCAGGTGTAGGGCGTGTTGCAGGAAAAGTTTTCGAGGTATATTCCTTGGAGAACATGAACCATAAGAGTATAGTGGTGTCATTGAGAAATCACAGATCACTGTTTGCAAATGAACTGTTGATGCTTTTACAATTCTGGGAAACTCTTCAGAATGTTCTTGGCAAATAAAAGCTTTTTATTCTCTCTTCTTTTGGCATAGACATTGCACAGAAGCCTGAGCTCTTTGGAATATTTCTTGAAACAAAAATTATATGGACTTCCACTTAGAAAGAATTTAGTATTCATTTGAAATACAGAAGATGGGAACTTATCACTATTAAATTCGGTGATTTCTTATTAAACGATTAAATTTGATAAAGCAGAAATTGCTTGGAGGGCTAAGGTCTTGCTAATGCTTCCAGTGTGAGTGTGGATTCCCAAAGAATGGAGTCTAAGAATGTTCTTTAATAATTCTCCATCATCAAAAATTGTAGATCAATACCATTGCTTTGAAGAGATTTTTTTTCTTATATAAATAGGTTCACAATATCACCTGGATAATGTTGAGAATTACCTGCATTAACACATTTTTAACACATTCTGGCTGGCACTGCTAGTCTTTCTGTACTAAGGGTAGGATGAATACCAATAATATGTATTTGGCACCTTGGAAGTAATGTTTCAAGTGAACCTAGAGGCTACAAAAATTAATTGGAGCACAAGATGGTGTCTGGGAAAAGGAAAGATGAAAATGGTATTTTCAAAGGTCTGAAGTTATTCTTGTTCAACTCAGTCTAATTCAAAATGGATACTGCTTGAGGGAGGTATAATAACTAGGATGTTCTGTATAATGGGAGCCTGGGTTTAGCCATTTAATCAAATGAAAATATGATGGTGTTATAGTCTTCCAAATGGAAAACAGCCAAGTACCTGTCTGTCACAATTGAAGTTGAGTATATGTTTATGAGTAAAAAGGTTGCCCTTGAATCAATGTATAGACTCACTTCTCTCTGACCTATTATCTGGGCAATGACTGTGATCCCTAGTATGGAGCTGACAGTTCAGGAGGCTGTTGCCACTTCTCTGGTGAAATTCATTGTAATTGTAGATGATAGGATTTTCAAGGTTATTATATGAGACCATCTGAGAGAACTCAGTGTATTACTTTTCATCAATGACACCAAATAATGCAAACTAGCTAGACCTTTAGCTTCATTTCTCTTTGGAAACTTATTGGGTATTTCTTTAAGTCAACAGATTTTTTTCAGAGATCAGCCAACCTAGCTAATTCCTTTTAGTCTAGAAATTGACCTAGAAGGAGTTTATTGGCTATTATAGGTGATGTTGGCAGAGGATGGAGGTGGAGGCATGGTACAGAGAGAGTCAAGTAATGGAAGTATTTCCTTAGTGTTTCAGTACTCCATTGTGGTGCTGCCATTCTTGGCATCTAATGAGTCAGCTTACCAAACTGAGGTCTGAGGAGTACCCAAAGCCTAGCGCTTAACCTCTGATGAAATTGGCACCTGCAGAACTCTGCCTTCTTCTCCCTAAGAATATTCACCTTACAGACCTTCTCAGTCATCACTTAGTCAGATTCATAAAACTGTATCTTGTATCTTCTGTTCTTCCCTCTCTTATTTCCTAAATTGTGAATAGATAACTAGAGAGGTGAACTAGGGAGGCTGGAGTATTCATGTACGGAACTGAGTGCCTTAACCAAACACGATGTATGACAAAGTTAATGTTAAGGTGTATATTTAATAATATGCAGAATTATTGTTGAACTGCATGGCAATTAGGCATCAATAGTAGGCACTTCAAATAAATGACTGTAATTACTAACACATTTATAAAACCAAATCACAATTTTATTTTTCTTCTTAATTTGCTGGTTTGCTAGTCTTTGTAGTTCATATCAACATTGACAGTTTCCCCTCATATCCTACATCTTTTAATCATTATCCTCATTACACACACCCACACACATATGCATATCAACAGTCACAGAAACCTAAAGACCAAGTTCACATGATTATGTTTTTCCCATCAACTGAGGAGTACCTGCCACAACTCTACCTCATGCCTATGCCTCAAGGTTAGGATTTCTTTTGGCACTTTGCCCTTGATCCATACCTTTTGGAAAAGTATTCCATTTCTTTTCTAATCCAACAAACCAAACATTCTAAAGTGATTGATGCCTCAATTTTCTTTAATTGGAGACAAATCTTGCATTTTATAATTATTAGCTTGGAGAAGAGAGATGTAAGTTTACATCGAGACTTTCTCAGTTCCAAAGACAGCAGCTAAAAAATATGATTTCAGGGTTTTAACCTTTTGTAAACTTCTGATAATAGGGCCATTTATTATCTTTTATTACACATAGAGAGCTCTAGAAGATTTCACTGTCTAGGAATGTGATTCCTCATAGATAAGTCACAATCAAGAATTGGCGTTATTCTACCTTAAGAAATTTTAGGGGCTAATATAGATTATTTGCCCTAACTGCAGAATATGCAAAGAACATACAAAAGATGTTATGTGTATTAGTTTCCTAGGGCTCGAATAATGAATTATAACAAACTTGGTGCTTTAAATAACAGAAATCTACTCTGTCACAGTTCTGGAGGCTGGAAGTCTGAAATCAAGGTGCGGGCAGGGCCATGTTCATTCTGAAGGCTCTAGGGGAGGTCTTTCCTCGCCTCTGCCCATTTTTCGGTGATGGCCAACAATCTTTGGCATTCCGTGACTCGTAGCTGCGTCATTCCTGCCTCCACCTCTATGATCACATGGCCTTCTTCATGGTGTGTCTGTATGTCTTTTCCTCTTCTTATAGGGACACTGGTTACATTAGGTTTAGGGCCCACCCTAATCCATTACGGCCTCATCTTAACTAATTACATTTGCAAAGACCCTGTTTTCAGATAAGATAACATTCTGAGGTTCAGAATAGATGTGAAGTTTTGGGAGACCGTGATAGTTAATTTTTGCATCATTTTGGCTGGGCTACTATGCTCAGATATTTGGTCAAATATTATTCTGGATGTTTCTGTGAAGATATTTTTGGATGAGATTAACATTTAAATCATTGGACTTTGAGTAAAGCAGACTACTCTCCATAATGTGGGTGGGTCTCATCAAATTAGTTGAAGGTCATAATGGAGCAAAGCCTGACGTCTCCTGAGCAAGAAGGAATTCTGCCAGCAGACTGCCTTTGAACTCAGACTGTAAGTCTTTCCTCAGTCTCCAGCCTGCTGGCCCGCCCTATAACTATTGGACTTGGACTTGCACCTCCACAATTGAATGAACCAATTCCTTAAAATAAATAAATACACACACATACAAACATGCACACATCCTGTCAATTGTGTTTTTCTCTGGAGCACCCTGGGTAATGCAGATTTTGATACTGAGAATTGAAGCACTTCTGTAGCAAATTTCTAAAAACGTGGAAGAGGCTTTCGAACTGAGTAATAGGTAAACACTGGAAGAGTTTGGCGATGCATGTTAGAAAAAGTCTAGACTGACTTGAAGAGACTGTTGCTAGAAATATGGATGTTAAAGGTGATTCTCTTGAGATCTGTTGGTAATGAGAAACGTTATTGGAAACTGGAAGAAAGACCATTCTTACTATAAAGTGGCAAAACTTGACTGAATTGGGTTCTAGTGTTTGTGGAAAGCAGAAATTGGAAATGATAAACAAATGATAAACTTGGATATTTAGCTGAGAAGATTTCCAAATAAAGTGTTGAAGTTGTGGCCTGGTTTCTCCACGCTGCTTATAGTTAAATGTGAGAGAAGAGAGATAAATTGAAGGATAAAGTGTTAAGCAAAAAGAAGCCAGAACTTAAAGATTTGGAAAATTCTCTGCCTATACATATTGCAACAGTGTGGCTGGACAATCCCTCAATAAAGAGATTATGGATGTGATTTATGGAGCTAATCAGCCGTTTCAGCAGGAGCCTGGACCAGAGATGGAATTCTGCTCACAGAAACACTGACAACTTGGACTAAAGGGGACAGAGACAGGGCAAAATGAAGGAAGGCTGTCAGACTTCTAGGATTCTATAAGATGGGATAATAGAACTATTCAGTTGCAGACATGTGTCATCCTTCAAGAAAAAGAAGAATGACTTAGAAATTGCTTGAGATATCAGCAGGGCTGCCATTCCCACCACAGGCCCACAGGGCACAAGCTAGGGGGCCAGGGAAGGAGGCAGTGAGGCAAGGCTGTTTCTTCCTTAGTTTCACAAGGCAAGGCTCCCTCCTTGGTTTCATCAGTTTCATTGGGCCAGGCTTCAGGGGCAGGGCCACAACCTAGGGCCTCAAGGGTGATACTGCTTGCACCAGTGGGCCTGAAATACAGGGCCAACCATATCTATTATTACAGACTGAGCACAACAGGGGAGCTTGATTGTCTTCCTTAAATAAGTACCATATAGTAGTGACTGAGAACAAGGTCAGGTCCTCACATATTCTCTTAGGACCCTTGCTGTCTGTCTCACCAGATAGTTACTGAAACTGGCAAACAGCCATTGATGATTAAGTAGCTAGGAACTAAAGTTTTTTTTTTTTTCCTTTTTGCAATTACTGGTTATAGCTTTTAGCTGTTTAACTCATCCATTGTTAACTTGCTTTTTAGGCAATATGCTATCTGACTCCCACTAGGTTCCTACAGATAACATTTCCCTGGAGTCTTGGTCACCATGGTAATGGGTGTTTGAGCTGTTCTTCAGGAATTAGAACCCCTTTGTCCACTCCAGGTTGGTTGAGACCAACTCATCAACTGGGCCCCCGCAGATGTCCGATAGGTGACCTTTTTAACGTCAAGAAGGTAAAAGCTCCACCCTCAGATCATGATAATGCTGTCATTTTGTGAGCATGCATCCTATGAAGAGACCTGGAGTCTGACTACGCTTGCACACATCATCAATTACCTCACCTCTCCTCACCTCCAATCACTTCTCTCCACATTTCACACCACCTTGCCCCCCATCCCGTAAATATCTCTGAGTCCCTATTTTTGGGGAAGTAGATTTGAGACTCATGCCCTCACTTCCTCACATGTCTGCCTTGCGAATAAAAGCTTCTCTCTGCTGCAATCTTGTCATCTCGGTGTTTGGCTTTCTGGGTGGTGGGCAAAGACAAACTTGGTGTGGTTATATTATTACTACCACCAACACAATAAACTTAACCTGATCTATCTTCAAAATCCATTTCCATACTCTCCACCCTAAAAAATATGTTTATAGATAATGAGAAATGACTTCTCCTTTATTTCCTTTGCTAATCTTATGGTTTGAAAATTTATCCTTCACCTGTATGATAGCGTTCATCTTCTGGAATATTCTGGGCAAAGCTGCTTAAGATCTGTCAAACTCTTCTAGTCAAGCTGGATTTTCACCCCATTATCTATCCCTGAACTCCCTCTGAACCTCACTCCCTGACACAAACACATTTTTCTTGGTCTGGACAGTGTGCTTCATTCTATTATTATCCTAATCCAAAATATTTTCCTGAAGGCAGCAGAAACATCCACTTATCAATATGGATTGGTAGAAAGAAAACAAAGGACCCCTAAGAGGGTCAAAATTACATAGATCAAATACTTGTGTCCTTTGAAGAGCATGAGGGAAGCTGGGACCCTTACTAAAAATATCCCTCTTCCACTGATTTGCCAGGATACAAAGAAGAACTTTCAAGCAGAATTCTAGAAACAGAAGTATTAAGTCTGAGTTTAAGAAATTGTTACCAGTTTTAGACAAAAATAGTAATCAAAGTGGCACTGTATCATTAATTAGATGCCAGTCCACACAATGCTAGGCATCTCAAATGTATAAAGCATCAGAAAAAAAAATCCAAGTATTTTTTCAAACAAATGTATAGTTGACAGCAACTTTCCATTTTCTCTTGTCATTAAAAATATTTTTTAATTTAATTTGATTTTTCCAGCTTTATTGAGATATAATTGACATGTAACAGTGTGTATGTTTAAGGTGTACAATGTGTTGATTTGATACGATCATCTATTGCAAAAAGAATATCACCCTAGCATTAGTTAACACCCCTATCACGTCTCACAATTATCATTTCTTTTTTGTGGTGAGAACATTTAAGATCTATTCTCATAGCAAGTTCCAAGAATGTAATTCCAAATAATTAACTATAATCACCATGATGTATATTAGATCCCCAGAACATATTCATCTTAGAACAGGAAGTTTGTACGCTTTGACCAATGTCTCCCCATTTCCCCCACCCCCTAGTTCCTGGTAAACACCATTCTACTCTCTTTTCTTATGGATTCAGCTTTCTAGATTCCACAAATTAGTGAAATCGTATACCATTTGTTTTTCTCCTGCCCTCAAGGTCCATCACATTCTCACAAATGGCAGGATTTCCTTCTTTTTCATAGCCGAATGATACTCCATTGTGTATATATACCACTTCTTCTTCACCCATTTATCCATTGATGAACATTAAGGTTGTATTCATATTTTTTTAGTTTATGTAGTCTCACTTGTTGATTTTTGCTTTCGTTACTTGTTCTTTTGGTTTCACAGCCAAAAAATCCTTGCCAAGACCAACACCAAAAATCTTCTTCCCCATGTTTTCTTCTAAAAGATTCACAGATTCAGTTCCTATGTTTAAGCCTTTAATCTGTTTTGAGTTAATTGTTGTGAGTGGTGTGAGATAGGGGTCCAGTTTCATTCTTTTGCATGTTGTTATCCAGTTTTCCCAACAGCATTTACTGAAGAGCCAATCCTTTCTCTGTTGAGTCTTCTTGGCTCCCTTGTAAAATATTAGTTGACTGTATATGCAAGGATTTATTTCTGGGTTTTCAATTCTGTTCCTTTGGTCTATGTGTCTGCTTTTATGCTAGTACCATACTGTTTTCATAACTATAGCTATAGTTTGAAATCAGGAAGTGTAAGTTTTCCTGCTTTGCTCTTCTTTCTCTGGATTGCTTTGGCTATTTGGGGTCTTTTGTGGTTCCACACACATTTTAAGATTGTTTTTCCTATTGCTGTGAGAAACTCCACTGGGATTTTGATAGGGAATGCATTGAATCTATAGATGGCTTCGGGCAGTACATCCATTTTAACAACATTCTTTCAATTCACGAACATGGGATAGATTTCCTTTTGTTTGTGTCTTCTTCAATTTATTTCATCAAAGTCGTAATTTTCAGTGTACAGATCTTTTACTTCCTTGGTTAAATTTATCCCTAAGTATTGTATTGTTTTTGATAATATTGTGAATGGGATTATTTTATTCCTTTTCAGATGTTTCACAGTTAAGTAGAGAAAAACAACTGACTTCTGTATGCTCCTTTTGTGTGCTGCAACATTACTGAATTCATTGATTAGTTCTAACAGTTTTTGGTGAAGTCTTTAGGATTTTCTATATATAAAATCATATCATTGGCAAAAAATGAAAATATTACTTCTTCTTTCCTAATTTGAATACAATTTTATTTCTTTTTCTTGCCTGACTGCTCTGACCAGGACTTCCAGTGTTATGTTGAGTGGGAGTTGTGAGTGTGGGCACCCTTGTCTTGTTCATGATCTTAGAGGAAAAGCTTTTAAACTTTCAGTATTGAGTATGATGTTACCTATGGGTTTGTCATATATGGCCTCTATTATGTTGAGGTATGTTCCTTCTATAGCCAATTTTTTTAGCATTTTTATCATGAAAGAATGTAGTATTTTTTCAAATGTCTCTTCTGCATCAATTGAGATGATCATGGAATTAAATCTTTCATTCTATTAATGTGGTCTATCACATTTATTGATTTGCATATGTTGAAACATCCTTGCATCTCAGGGATAAATCCCACTTGATCATGGTGTATTATCCTTTTAATGTGCTGTTGAATTTGGTTTGCTAATATTTTGTTGAGAATTTTTGTGTCTATATTCATCAAGAATATTGGTCTATAGTTTTCTTCTCTTGTAGTGTCCTTGTCTGGCTTTGGTATCAGGGTAATTATGGCCTCATAAAATGAATTTGGGAATGATCTGTCCTCTTCAATTTTTTTTAAGAGTTTGAGACAGATTGGTATTAGTTCTTCTTTAAAAGTTTGGTAGAATTCATCAGTGTAGCCATCTGGTTCTGGGCTTTTAACTGTTGGAAGATTTTTGATTACTGATTCAATCTCCTTATTCATTATTAGTATGTTCAGATATTCTATTTCATCATAATTCAGTCTTGGTAAATTGTATGTTTCTGGAAATTTATCCATTTCTTCTAGGTTATCAGTTTGTTGGCATATAATTATATGTAGTAGTCTCTCATATTATTTTGTATTTCTGTAGTATCAGTTGTAATGTCTCCTTTTTCCTTTCTGATTTTATTTGAGTCATCTCTCTTTTTTTATGAATTAGTGTAGCTAAAGGTTTATCAATTTTGCTGATATTTTCAGAAAGCTAGCTCTTATTTTTTTGATCCTTTCTATTGTTTTTCTGGTTTCTATTTCATTTATTTCTTCTCTGATCTTTGTTATTTACTTCCTTCTGCTAACTTTGGGTTTAGTTTGTTCTCCTTTTTCTAGTTCCTTGAGCTGTAAAGTTAGGTTATTTTTTGAGATCTTTCTTTTTTCTTAATATAGGTATTTATTCTTTTAATCTTCCCTCTTAGAACTGCTTTTGCGGCATTCAGTAGGTTTTGATATGTCATGTTTTCATTTTCATTTGTTTCAAGATTTTTTTTTGATTTCCATTTTGATTTCTTCATGGACCATTGGGTATTCAGGAATGTGTTGTTTAATTTCCACATAATTGTTAATTTCCCAGCTTTCCTGCTGTTATTGATTTCTAGTTTTATATTATTGTGGTCAGAAAAGATACTTGGTATGATTCCGATCTTAAATTTGCTAAGACTTCTTTTGTGACTTATCATATGACCTATTTTGGAGAATATTTCAAATGTGCTGGAGAAGAATATGTATTCTGCTACTGTTGGATGGAATATTCTTTATATGTCTCCTAGTTCCATTTGATCTAAAGTGTGGTTCAAGTCCAAAGTTTCTTCATTGATTTTTCTCTCTGGATGATCTATCCATTGTTAAAAGTGGAGTATTATAGTTCCCTACTATAATTGTATTGTTGTTTATTTCCCCTTCATATCTGTAAGTATTTGCTTAATATGTTTATGTGCTCTGATGTTGGGTGCATATATATTTGTGGTTGCTATATCTTCTTGTTGAATTGACCCCTTTATCATTATATAATGACCATTTTCTTCTCTTATTATCATTTTGGCTTAGTCTATTTTGTCTCATATATGTATAGCCACCCCTACTTTCTTTTGGTTTCCACTTGCATGTAATATCTTTTTCCATCCCTTTACTTTGGGCCTATGAGAGTTCTTAAAACTGAGATGAGCCTCTTGTAGGCAATATATAGTTGGTTCTTGTGTTTTTATCTGTCTAACCACTCTGTTTTTTGATTGGAGAATTCAATCTATTTACATTTAGAGTAATTATTGATGGGTCAAGACTTACTAATGCCATTTTATTGTTTTCTGGCTGTTTTTCAGTTCTCTTGTTCCCTTCGTCCTCTCTTGCTGCCTTCCTTTGTGAATTCATGATTTTCTTCAGTGGTATGCTTTGATTCCCCTCTCTTTATCTCTTGTGAATCTCCTGTAGGTTTTTACTTTGTGGTTACCATGAGGCTTACATAAAACCTCATATATATGTATTTATATATATATGTATATATGTATGTAACAGCCTATTTTACACTGATAATTCAACTTTGATTGCATACTAAAAACCTACTCTTATTCCTTCCTCTCATGTATTTGATATCACTGTTTACATCCTTTTACATTCACATTCATTAACAAATTGTAGCTATAGTTATTTTTTAATATTTTTGTAATTTTACAAAATGTTAACTAGTTAACACACAACTGTATAACAGTATTAGAGTAACCTAAATCTGACACATACTTACCTTTACCATTGTTTTGTATATTTTCATATATTTTAGTGTTAGTAATTGGCATCCTGTTATTTCAGCTTGAAGAATTATTTTCTGCATTTCTTGTAAGGCCAGTTTAATGGTGATGATTCAATCAGCTTTTCTTTGTTAGGGAAAGTGTTTATATTGCCTTCGTTTATCAAGGACAACTTTGCTGGGAAAATATTCTTGGTTGGCAGTTCCTTTATTTCAGCACGTTGAATATATCATTCTTTTCTCTTGCCTGCAAGGTATCTGCTGAGAAATCTGCTTATGACCTCATGGGCATTCCCTTGTATAAGAGAATATTTTTCTCTTACTTCTTTTAAAATTCTCTCTTTGTCTTTGATTTTAGACTGTTTTCTTATAATGTGTCTTGGAGAAGCTCATTTTGAGTTGAAGTTTTGTGATGACTTATTAGCTTTATGAACTTGAATGTCTGAATTTCTCCCCAGGTGTGGGAAGTTCCAAGACTTTATTTCTTTAAAGAAACTTTCTACTCCTTTCTCTGGGTCTCTTTCCTTCTGGATCTCCAATCATGTGTACATTGTTTCTCTTGGTGGTTTCCCATAAATCCTATACACTTTCTTTATTTCTTTTCATTCTTTTGTCTTTTTGCCTCTCTGATTAGACAGTTTATATTGATGTTCTCCAGCTCACTGATTCTTTTTTATGGTTAGTCAAGTCTGCTGTTGAAGCTCCATATTGAATTTTTCAGTCATTGTATTCTTCAGCTCCAAAAGTTTTGTTTAGTCTTTTTTAATGTTTCTAACTCTTTATTGACCTTCTTATTTTGTTTTTATATATTTTTTTGATGTCATTAAATTGTTTATCTGTGTTCTACTGTAGTTCTCTGAACATCTTTAGTGCAATTATTTTGACTTCTTTGTGGAGCATTTCCTAGATCTCCATTTCTTTGGGTCTAGTTACTGGAGTTTTACTGTATTCCTTTGGTGGAGTTATGTTTCCCTGATTCTTCATGATCCCTGCATAGCCTTGCATACATGTTTTGCATTTGAAGAAACAGTCACTTCTTCCAGGGCTTATGAACTGACTTTGATAAGGGAAGACTTTCATCTGCAGTTAGGGGCATGCTTGAGCATGCTGTGATCCTGGGTTTAGTGGTGCAGGGACATGTGGCAGCACTGGGTCTGGGAGAGTGTGATTTCTCTTTGGCTCAGGCTGCTAGAGTGTGCAGCCTTGGCAACTGTGTAGTTCTTGGTGAGCACTATGTGGGGTCCACAGTGGCTGCATGAGCTGTTGAGGTTCTCAGTGGTGCCTCCAGCATCTAAGGGCCAGAGCAGGCAAAAGTGGTGGCTGGAGCAGGTGTTGTACATACACTTGGCTCTGGGAGCCAGCTACGCATACCTATGCAGTGTCAGGGGCTGATTGCAGACATACACATAGTGGGGGGTGCCAGTGTAGACAAATTATGTAGTAGCAAATTATGGGGCCAACCAAGAGTTCACTGGCAGCTATGGGGTCCCTGGCTGTCAGCGTGCTCTTCTGTAGCTGCACAAGCTCACCCCTCAGTGTGCACACTGTAATTGAGGCTAGTGACTGTAGATGGGCTGGTGGTGTGCAGGTGCAAAGCTGGAGGGGGTAGCTTCAGGTGAGAGCAGTGGTATAGCCCAATCACACAAGATAGGGCCTGACCCAGGGCAAAAAACAGCTGTGGGGCATTGTTTATCAGCCTTCTTTCTCTTGTCTGTACAGTCTCACTCTGAGTGTGAGGTGGAGGTCTGGTGACAGTGTCAGACCAAAGTCATACAAGTGTATAGCTGGAAGGGCTAGCCCTGAGAACATGCAGGGTGGTGGCGGTTAGCCTTGGGAGTCTGGGCTGGTGTCTTGTACTCATACAGCCACAGAGGTCTGAGCCAGTTGCTGTTGGCAGTTCCTGAACTCTGTCCGGGTGGAGGGGGAGGGGATGGGGAGGGAGTGGAGAGGGACTTAGGCAGCTGATGTGAGCTAATGTGAAAGCATGTGAAATCTGTAGTGGTCTGTGGCAGCTGTGCTGGCCATTGGTTCCTTCTTTAGTTGAAATCTGCTGGGCTTGTCTGTAGAGGTCACTGTGACCCATGATTGATCCTGCTGCATGGCTGCTATTGGCAGTCCCTGCTTTTCTTCCTTGTTTCTAGCCATCTATCTAGATCTTATCTTTGCCAGTCTGGGTGGAGTGAAACTGAAGTGGGACCTTTCAGCATTACCCAGAAAGGCTGAGGAAGCTGGTCACTCACTCCAATCTTTTTTTCTGATGAGGGGAACTCTCTCTAGGTGGGAAGTTCCCTCTTGGTGCTGAGCAATGCCAGCTTGGGGGATGGGATGACGTAGGCAAAATTAAGCTGTCTTCTTTCTCTTCCTGTGCATTTATTCTCAGGATTTTTGTTGCACTATGTTGCTAAAATTTCTTAAGTGGACTCCAGAGTTCTTCCAGAACTGTTTTTGTTCATGGGTAGCTGTCTAATTCTTGATCGTTCTGAGGGGGTGGAAACTGGGGTCACCTATGTTGCCATTTTGGTTACCCAATTTTCCATTTTCATCTGGATGTCTGACACTCTATACAGATGACCCTAAGGTGTAGATTTCAAGGCTTTATTTTTGAACTGTTTGGACATAAATTTCTAGGTCCTGATCATTTTTGGCCTAGTTCTACATGACATAGTCATGGTGTGAGTTAAATTGACCCTCTACACATACTATGAATCCTCTGATATGCGGTATGAACCACTATAAGATTAATTAGAAAAGTAAACGAGAAGAATTTGATGTCCATAAACAAAGCATAGCTGAAGCCATAATCACAAAACTCCTTAGCCAATTCTGTCCTGCGTATTTGAATAATCTAAAAAACAAAATTCTGCCTAGTAAATGTCAAATATAAATGCAAAATAGAGGACAAATGCAAAAACAAAGGGCAAATGAGAAATCAGATAGGTGAAATTTGGGGTTTTTTTCATTTTCAAGAAGATAGGCTTCTTTTTTGAAAGAGGAAAGTGAAAATGCTATGAAGTGTTCATCCCATGCTGAGAGGAGAGACAAGCAGTTACTCTGGTTCTGACTCAAATCTACCATTTGCGTTGCTGGCTGTGGTTTCCCCTGGAGCTTGAATATATTCATTAGACTTTCAATGAAAACTAAGTCAGGCTGCAGAAAATGATGAAATACTTAATGTTAAGCAATCTTTTCCATCTTCAATAAACACAGCTCTTAATTTCATTGGAATAGAGAGCATGTTTGTGTGGGATCCAAACAGGAGCCAAACTGCAGGAGCTGTCAACCATGTGGCAGTGCAGAAGATAGGCCCTTGAAAGATAAATGGTGCAAAACTTGGTGTAAAATTTATATGACGATACCAACATTTAATTTAATTGCCCTTCTTTCTTAGCCTTTCATCACATTTTGATTTTCAGAATAGTTTTGCTGTAGTTTTCTGTTTGCACTTTGCTATCAGGTTTTCTTGTGTGTGTGAATTTTAAAAAATCCATAATACATCAATAACTATAGCACTTTCAAATTTTTAATAACTTCACAAAAATGTAGAAAGAAATTTTCATCTATGTTATTCTTATTTGAGTGATATTTAATTCATTCTCTAAGAATATATGTATTTTTTTATTTTAGAAATAATTCAAGCATTCACTCCAAGTATTTTAAATGGTACATTGAATTTCACAACCCATGCTGGATGTCTGAAAATCAATATTAATCTGCCATCCACAGTTTTCCAAAATTGCTTTTTTAGGCATGATTCTGCAAACTACATTTTGAGGAAAAGATAAGAATATAAAAGAATCAGCATGAACCTTTTAATTTAAAATCCTCTTAATTATTTGTTATTAATGGAAAAAACTTGTTTGTGGCATCTACATTCCTTTCTTCAAAAATCTGGTGGAGGACAGGGAAGAGGGGCTGTTGAAAGGTAAAAATGAAACAATGTTTCTTAGATATGCCCAGTTTTTCTTGCATCACCTAGTTTAAAACTTTACACAACAGTTCAGGATAAAAAGACTATTTAATTGTAAGCAGTCTTTTTATTTTCTTGTTTCATTAAATAAACCATAGTGAAATTTTATATTTTTAAGACTTCTTAAATGTGGTGTGATTTATGTCTGGTGAATATTCCAATCTTAAGTGCACTGTTCAATGTTGATATACGCATATCAAGATACAGAACAGTGCCATCAATGTAGAGACTTTCCTCACATCCTTTTCCAGTTAGTCACTGACTCCCTCTCCACTACCAGAAGCACGACTTATTTGATTTCAATAATCAGAAGTTAGTTTTATTCAACAGAATATTTTTCTTTTCTTTTTACTAAGGTCTAATCTTCATAGGAAAAATTCCTCTCTTTTTTTGTGAGGAAGATTGGCCCTGAGCTAACATCTGTGCCAATTCTCCTCTATTTTGTGTGTGGGATGCCACCACAGCATGACTTTCATGAGTGGGGTGTAGGTCTGTTCCCAGGATTGGAACCCATGAACTTCAGGCCACTGAAGCGGAGCCCACAAACCCAACCACTGTGTGGCCAGGCTGACCTCAGAAATATCCACTCTTTTAAATGTACGGTTCTGTGAGTTTTGCCAAATGTATATTCTTGTGTAACCACCACCAGGACCAAAATATAAAGCAATGTTATCAGTGCCCCAAATCCTCCCATGTCCCTTTGTCATCACCCCACTCTCCACCCCGTCTTCTAGCAACAACTGAATTGTTTTCTGTCTCTTTAGTTTTGGCTTTGCAAAAAGGTCATAAAAACGGAATTATACAGTATGCAACCTTTTGAGTCTGCCTTCTTCGTTTGAGATAAATGCATTTGAGGTTCATTCATGTTGTGTCTGCCAATAGTTTATTCATTTTTAATATTGAGTAGAATTCCAGGGACCAGCTCCATGGCACAGTGATTAAGTCCAGTGTGCTCTGCTTTGGTGGCTGGGGTTTGCACATTTGGATCCCAGGTGTGAACCCACACACCACTCGTCAAGCCATGCTGTGGCAGCGACCCACATACAAAATAGAGGAAAATTGGCACAGATGTTAGCTTAGAGCAAATCTTCCTCACCAAAAAAAAAAAAAGAAAAAGAAAAAAGGAAGAGTAGAATTACATTGCATGGATGTACCACAGTGTGTGTATCCATTCCCCAGCCAAGAAACATTTGGGTTGTTTCCAGCCTTGGGTGATTGTGAATACAGGTGCTATGAACATTTACCCACAGATTTTTGTATCAACATTCACTTTCAATTTATATAATACTTTAAATGTGGAATTTTTGCTTTCAATTCACATTGGTAAATTCTGGGAAGGATTTTACTGGCAAGTGCATATTTAACGTTTTAAAAATTTGTCAAATGCTTTTTCAAAATTGTTGTGCCTTTGTATATTCCAACTAGTAGTGTATGAGAGTGCCAATTACTCCTCATCTTGGACTACACTTGGTATTGTCAGTTTTTGTTTAAAATTTTAGGCATTCAAATATATTGTAGTTGTATCTTATTATGGTTTTAATTTGCATTTCACTAAAGACTAATGATGTTGATCATTTTTCATGTGTTTATTTTGTATCTTTTTATCCTTACTTAAGTGCCTGTTTAAATATTTTGCCCAATTTGTTTGGGACGATAGCTTTTTTATTATTGACTTTTGAGATTTCTTTATATATTCTGGATGCAAGTTATCAGATATTTGATATGGAAATGTTTTCTTATAAATTGTGGCTTTTTTGTTCCTTTAATATTGTCTTTGGAAGAATGTAAGTTCTTAATTATGATAAAATTCAATTACTTTTTTATGGAAAATTTTCTTTTACAGAAATACTTTACGTTGTCTCTAAAACCATTTACTTTTAACTCAAGTTTACAAAGATTTTCTGTTTTCAGAGCAAAGTTTTATGTCTAAGTCTATAATCCATTTTAAGCAAATTTCTGTGTAGAGTGTGAAGGATGGATTAAAGTTCATTTTTTATATGGATATCTATATCTAATAATCTATGAAAAGATTATTCTTTCTCCATTGAAATGCCTTTGCATTCTTGTCAAAAATCAATTGATATGATTTTTGTGAGTAAATTTCTGAAGTTTCTTTTCTGTGTCATTTATCCATATGTCTACCCATTATCTAATACCTTTCTTTTTGGACTATTACAGTTTTTATAATACATTCAGATATCAGATAATTTGAGTTCAACAATTTTGTTCTTCCTTTTCAAAATTCTTTTTATATATTCTAGTTCCATTGCATTCTTATATAACTTTTAGAATCTGCTTGTGCAGTTCCACAAAACATCCCTGCAGGGTTTTGATTAGAAATATAAGAATAGAAATTATAATTTTAGAGAGAATTGACAGCTTAACAATATTGAATTTTCTAATTCACTACCTTGGTATAATTCTACATTTATATAGAATTGATTTCTTTCCTTAGTGTTTTCTAGTTTTCAGCATGCAGATCTTGCATCTATTTTGAAGCATTTATACCTATTTTATATTGTGTGTTGCTATTATAAATGGTATCATTTTTATTTCCATTTTCAATAGTATGTTACTATCTTATAGAAATGCTTTGTTTGTATGTATTTATTCACCTGTGATGTTGTTAAACTCACTTTTTAGTACTTTATTTATGGATTCCTTGGGATGAGATTTTCTACATAGATAATCATATCTAAATAGAGAGAGTTTTGTTTCATCCTTTCTAATCTGTATACTTTTTATCTTTTTCTTGCTTTATTGCATAGTACCTGTACCATGATGAAAAGAAATGATGAGAGTAGATGTGCTTGTCTTGTTCTCAACTGTAAGGGAGGAAACATTCAGTCTTGTCATCATTAAGTAAATAGTTGGATGTAATATTTTTGTGCATACCCTTTATCATATTTTGAAATTTTCCTTTTATTCCTAGTTTGCTGAGAGAGTTTTTTTTTTGTTGTTACTCTTAATCAGGAACAGATGGTGGATTTTTCAAATTCTTTTCCTACATCTATTGAAGTGATCGTATAACTTTATTTTTAATCTGCTGATATTATGAGTGACATTGATTGCTGTTTGAATGTTGAACTGGCCTTAAATTCTCAGGATAAATTTCACATTGTCATGATGCATTATATATTTTTAATAAAGTTTTTAATGTATTTGGTTTAGAAGTTTTACATTTTTGTTCATGAGGGATATTGGTTTGTAGTTTTATTTTCTTGTAATGTTCAGTGTAATGCTTATCTCATGAAAAGAGGTAAAAATATTTCCTCCTCTTCTATATTCTGGACTAGTTTGTGTAGAATCAATAATGTCTTCTTTGAATGTTTGCTATAATTCAACAACAAAGTCATTTGGGGCTGGAGTTTTCCTTTTTAGATTTTTAACTAGAAAATAAATTTATTTCATAGCTTAGGACTATTCTTGTTATCTATTTATTCTAAAGTGAGCTTTAGCAGGTGGTGTCTTTTAAAGAATTTATATATTCTGTCTAAGTCATCAAATGTATGGCTGTAGAGTTTTCTGCATTGTGCCATTATTATCCTTTTAATGTCTGTAAGGTCTGTAGTGATGTCTTCTTGTTCATTTCTAACACTAAAAATTGGCATCTTTTCCCATTTTCCATGGTCATTTGGGCTACTGGCTCATTAGCTTTGTAGCTTTGTTGTTTTTTTTCCCCCAAAGAATTAACTTTTAGTTTCTTTGCTCGTCTCTATTGTTTTCATTCTCAATTTCATTGATTTATGTTTTATTTTTTTGTTTTTTGTTCTTTTGCTGAGAAAGACTAGCCCTGAGCTAGCATCTATTGCCAATCTTCCTCTTTTTGTTGCTTGAGGAAGGTTAGCCCTGAGCTAACATCTGTGCCAATCTTCCTCCACTTTATATGTGGGTTGCCACCACAACATGGCTGATGAGTGGTATAGATCTGCACTTGGGATCTGGACCTGTGAATCTAGGCCGCCAAAGCAGAGTGCACCAAACTTAATCACCACGTTATGGGGCAGGCCCCTGGTTTTTAACTTTTAATTTAAAAAATTTTTTCATGGCTCAGAATTTGGTCTATCTTGGTGAATGTTCCATGTTCAGTTGAAAATACTGCATATCCTACTCTTACTGAGTGAAGTGTTCTAAAATGTAAATAGGGTCAATCTATGGATAGTGTTGTTCAAATCTTCCGTATACTTATTCATTTTCTGTCTACTCGTTCTATCAATTACTAAGAGAGAAGTGTTGAAGTATCCAACTCTAATTGTGGATTTGTCTGGTTATCCTGTTAGTTCCATTAGTTAATTTATTTTGAAGCTATGTTGTTAGATACATACATATTTAGGAATGTTATATCTTCTTGGAGAATTTGCTGCTTTATTATTATGTAATGTTTTTATCCTTGGTAATATTCCTTGTTCTGAAATCTATTTTGTTCGCTATTAATAAACTACCAAAGCTTTCTTTTGATTAGTGTTTGAATAGGAGATGTATGTGTATATATATTTATATATATATATATATAAAATATTCTTTTATTTTTAGCCTGTTTATGATTTCATAGTTAAAGGTGGCTTCCCTAAGACCAGATATATTTGGGTCTTCCTATTTTACCCAATATAACAATCACTGTCCTAAATTGGTGAGTTTAGACAATTTAGATTTTTATATAATGATTGATATGCTTGGGTTGCAATTTACCATACTGCTCTATTCTATTATTCCTTTCTTTTCTTTGTTTTTTTTCATATTTTTATTCTTTGCTTTGGATTAATCAGTTGCTTATTTTTATTCTATTTTATCTCCACTATTAACTTATTAATAATAACTCATTTTTAATTTGCTTAGTGGTTCACCTAGGCTTTACAGTATACATCTTTAATTAATCAGAGCCAATCTTCAAGTACTACTATATCATTTCATGTGTAGTGGAAAGAATTTACTGTAATGTACTCCCAATTTCTTTCCCCTTACTATAGTATACTCCTAATTTTCTCTTCTTACTATAGTATATGTTCAATTTCTTCCTCTTATCTTTTTTGCTATCATTGCCATTTTTTTTGCATATGTTGTAAACACAAAATTTGTTGCTACTATTTTTACTTTAGACAGTAAGCTATCTTCAGAGCAATTAAAAATGAGAACAAAAATAAATTTTTCATTTAAGTTAATTTATGCCACTTCCAGTATTCTTCATTTACTTGTGTATATCCCAAGTGTTTATCTGATTATGTTTCTTTTCTCTAAAGAACTTTCTTATAGTGCAGGTCTGTTGTCAATGATTCTGTAAGTTTTTGTTAGCCTGGAATTTTTTTTTTTTTTGGTGAGGAATGTTGGCCCTGAGCTAAAATCTGTTGCCAAACTTCCTCTTTTTGCTTGAGGAAGATTGTTGCTGAGCTGAAATCCATGCCAGTCTTCCTTTATTTTGTATGTGGGATGCTGCCACAGCATGGCTTGATGACCAGTGTGTAGGTCCACACCCAGGATCCAAATGCACAAACTTAACCACTATGCTCCCAGGTTAGCCCCCTGAAAATGTTTTTAGTTTGCCTTCTTTTTTTAATGAAAATTGTATTTGATACAGAATTCTGTCTTGACAGTTATTTTCTGTCAGCACTTTTGAGATGTTCTTGCATTGTCTTTTAGTTTGAAACATTTCTGATGAGAAGTCTGTTGAAATTCATATCTTTTTTCCTAATGTGTGAAACGTATCCTTTTTCTCAGGCTTCCTTCAAGTTTCTCTCTCTCTCTCTCTCCATTTTTCAGTATTGGGAATATAATATGTCCAAGTGTGTTTTTGTTGTCGTTTTCTTATTTTTTCTCCTTGGTGCTCACTGACCTTCTTGGATCTGTGTATCATCTGTAATGAGTATAGATCTGTCACAAATTTTGGAAAATTATGACACTTTTTAACTTTTAAAAATTAATACATTTCATATTTTTGAGACATTTTAGATTTACACAAAAAATTCTGCAAAAGTATAGAGTTCCCACATAACCACCTCCTCATTTCTCATGTTTTTAACAGCTTCTATCAGTGTTGTGCATTTGTTAAAATTGATAAGCCTATATTGATACACGAGAGGTGTATAGGTATTTGTTTAGAGAAAAGTTTTCAATTCATTTGAGAAATACCAAGAAGCATGATTGTTGGATCATGTCCTAAGCGTATGGTTGGTTTTGTAAGAAACTGCCAAACTATCTTCCAAACTGGATGTGCCATTTTACAGTCCCATCAGCTATTTCTAACGTCATTGTTAGTCCAATTCCTTGTCAGCATTTGGCATTGTCGGTGTTTTAGATTTTAGCCATTCTAATAAGTATGTAGTATATCTCATGGTTGTTTTAATTTATAATTCCTTAGTGACATATGATGCTGAGCACATTTTGTATACTTATTTGCTATTTTTAAACTTTCTTTGCTGAGGTATCTGTTTAAGTCTTTTGCTCTTTTTTTAGTTGGGTTATTTGTTTTCTTATTGTTGAGTTTTAAAAATTCTTTCTATGTATTTTGGATATAAGTCCTTTACCTGTTACCCGTTTTGCAAATATTTTCTTCCAGTTGGTGACTTGTCCTTTCATTCTCTTACCAGTGTCTTTTGCAGAGCAGAGTTTTTAATTTTAATGCAGTTCTATTTATTGAGTTTTTCCATTATGAATTGTGCTTTTGATGTTTTATAGCATTGTTTTTTCAAACATTTCTTTTGCCCCCTCTCTCCCTAATGTCCTGGGATTCTAGTTCCACATATATTAGACATTTAAATATCATCCCATAGCATAGTCTTTGAATGGTCTTTTTTTTTCATTTCTTTTTCCCTTTTTGTTTAAGTTTGGGTTGTTTCTATTGATCTGTCTTCGAGCTAACTCATTCTTTCATTGGCTGTGTCAATGCTACTGATGAGTCTATGGAAGTTATTCTCCATAATCTGTTACTGTGATTTCTGTCTCTTGCATTTACATTATTTCTTATACCTTCCTTATTTCTGTTAAAATTACTTATCTGATTATGGTATGTATCTTTTCTAATGGAGCCTTTAACACATTAATCATGGTTATTTAAAATTTTCTGCCCAATAATTCCAACATTTGTGTTATATCTATATTGTTCTGTTGATTTCTTTGTCTCCTGACCATGTTTTGTTTTATTCTTTCTTTTTTCTATGTCTTATAACTTCTTTCTTGAAAATTGGACACTTTGTGTAGCACAGTGCGGACTGAGGTAAATAGTTCTTATGTTTGGAAATGTATACGCCTTTTCTTCTCCTAGGCTTTTCATGAGGCATTTGAGTCAATATAGTCAAGAGTTGAGTTGAGCATATTAGTTATTTATTGCTACTGTAAAAAATTACTACAAACATAGTGGATTAAAACATCTGTTTTTTATCTTACTCTGTTGTATGTCAGGAGTTCGGTGAACTTGACTGTGTTCTCTACTGAAGGTCTCACAAGGCTGAAATCAAGGTATCAGCTGACCTTAGCTCTTATCTGGAGGCTCTGGGGTACTTTCTACTTCCCAGCTCATTCAGATTGTTGGAAGAATTCATTTCCACATGTTGGTAGGACTAAGATCCTGCATCCTTGCTGGCTCTTAGCCTGGGATCTTTCTAAGTTTTTAGAAGGCACGCACATTCTTTTTCTCGTGGTTCTGTTGCTCTTCAAAATCAGCAGTGGTAGATCAAGTTCTTCCTACTCTTTGACTCACTCTGAACACCCTTCCTGACCATTTCCTTTGCTTACCTCTTCTGCTGCACCTCTCCACCTCCAGCCAGTGAAATTTCTCTCTTTTAGAAGGCTCAAGTGATTAAATCAGGCATATCTGCATAAGCCAGGGTAATTTTCCAATTGTTAAGTCCATAACCTTAAATGATATCTGCAAAGTTCCTTCACAGCAGTACCTAGACTTGGGTTTGACCGAATAACCAGGGGGTGGAAATCTTGGAAGGACACATTTCAAATTCTGCTTACCACACTGGGTTTGAATTTTGTGGTTGCTATTTTACCCTCAACATATCACAGGCTTTAAAATTATCTGTCCTTGCCTTGAACTAAGGTGGGTGCTGGTTTGCCAGTATTTTTCCTCATTGTCTACTTCACTATGAACTTATGTTTTCTATTTGTCCCTGTATCTCAGGGAAGGTCTCTCTTCATAAATGTACCCATATTCCTGAAGTGTATTGCTGTCACTCTTTACTTGATATTTGTAGGCCTGGTGGTAGAGTATTGTCGTGGTGCTCTCTGGTTGTTCACATTTATCATCTTTCTAAGCAGGCCCTGTGTCCTCGGTTCTCAGAGGTAAGTGCCTTCTCCGTGATCTTGCTTTGCCCCCATCTGTAGCAGACCTTTAATGGTCTGGGTCCAAGAGGCATCTTTGCTCCTCTTCAAGGATAGTTTTTTCTGTTTCCTTCTCCCTGCTGCAATGTGTCTTCACTGGTATCCTTAGTACAACCAAATTTACTTCCTTTCCTCTAGTGGCTTAAGCCTTTTGTTTTACAGGAGAGAGAGGAAAAATGACAAAGGTTGGATGTCCTGACTTTCTCACCAAAGCTGATGTTTCCTTCTCGTAAATCTCCACCATGAGGGAAACTCTCAGGAATCTTGCCCTGCTCCCAGTTTTTCTGGTGAGCACCCAGTGAGGTCCATGGCAAAGACTTTACAAATGGGTGCGAATTCCCCTTGTGTCTGAATTTCCCGTATGATATTCTCAAGATAGTTCTCAGTCAGACTCTAGGTACTCATTTAAAATTGTAGGTGAATTCTTACTGTCTAGTATAGCTTTCAGTGGCATCTGCTTCAGGTAAACAAGTGCTTATATATTCTCTCTCCTTGAAGCTGTCTCTCTTTCTTTAGATTTTGTATCATTTTGTTGCCATGTGGCCTTATAACTCTGATGAGTTCAAAATTTTTTGTAAATGTTCAGACTGTCTAGCGTTTTTCCTTTTTATAAGTGTGGATGTAGTACTCTTTACATCTTTCTACATCCTAAGTTGAAGGTGGAAGCATGAAAACTCATTTTTAGAGCAGTCAAATAGTAAAAATTCTTGGTGTTTCCAAGTACTTAAATATTTAGTTTGATTTAAAAAAATTGGATTTTAATTATTTAAAATCGGATCCCTGAGTTTATATCAACATAGCCTCCAGGAGATTAATATTACTATTGGATCCATACCACAGTAACAATGATAATACATATTGTCATTCCTGCCCATCTTTCTCAGGCTTTTCTTTTGAATAAATGGAATAATTGGGCTTCAACTTTAAGTTCCTGATCTCTAAAACCAATTTCTCTAGCATTAGCCTGTTGCTACTACCAAAACTTTACTATTACAAATTCATTTTTTTCTAATTATTGTTTTATATGTGAGACATACTCATCCATATGTATAACAACTCTACTTACTATCAAAGTCTTTCCAATGATACAGCTTGGTGAGACTAATTTCCTGAAAAGCTGCAATACAGTCCAAGGGAATAAACTCAGACCCAAGTGTTATAATGGATAATATTAATCCTGGATGTCACTATTAGATCCAAATCAGAAAGAGAAATAAAATTATTAAAGCCTTTGAATATTCCCAATTCTCATTTTAGAAACATTCTTCTAACTTGTGCTTCTCTTTCCCATAATTCATTAGTTACTCAGAACCTTGCCCTGTCCCTTGAATGCATAATCCATGTCTATAGCAGAGTATTGCCTAATACATAATAGGTGTTCATAAATGGTTTCTCATGAATGAAAGTGAATAAATCTAATTAACAAGAAGTAAATATTTAACTATGGATTCTGAGCTGCCAATGGTGGACAACTTTAAATAAATGCTTCATACTTTTCCTCAGGAGCAAGCAAATTTCACTCTGGATTAAGGCATAATCCTGCTGTTTGTATCTAATTTAGTCCTTATTATACAGATTATGATGGTGGGAATTAATTGTGAAGGCAACACTAATTATGCATACTATTAAAGATTTTGAGAAATTTTAACTCTATTGGCGTGAATAAATAAGCTGTATGCCAGCATATTAAAATTTAATAAACCATAGAAAGATTGTAGAAGGGGTTTGTGAATGTGATGGTTGGATTGATTTAATCTTTTTATTGACCGAGGCCAAAGTAAAGTGTCTTTTGCTTTAATTTTTACTATTTAAAAGTTTTATGATATATTTATGCTTACACTAAAATGAGCATAAATGCATGTTTTCTAGTATATGAAAGTTTTTTCTCTTTTTAAAAATATTCACAAAGAGTAAAAATGTCGAAAATGAAAGAAACTGGACAGTGTGCTAAATCACTCACGAATGTATATTAAGGACCTTCTATGTGCCAAACTCAGTGAGTCTACAAAAGCATGTCATGGCTTTTGCCCTCTGAGAGCTCCTAAACAAGTGGGAGGCACATTAACAATGCCTTGTTACGTAATCTGATTATGAGCTAGTAGATGCAGAGTTCCACTCTCAACAAGGCATCAGGAACCGAGGCATGAAACACCCAAGGACACAGAATATATCCATGACATTTACAAAGTGCCTTCCAGCTGGATCCTAGCTTCAGCCCCTTGACTAGGTAGACATAAGATTTTTCTAATTTGCATTTCTAATAACTGATTCTGTCTCCTTCCTACTTTTGTCATTCTGCTGCGTGTTTAGGCTTTGGTACTCTATTTGCTCTCTAGCTTCTTTTTTGAGCTGAGTATTAACATCTTTGGGTTGTCCCTAAGGCAGGATGTCATTACATATTCGTATAAGGAATAAAAAGATTATGGAAGCAGAAAGGGAGGTGTACTTAATGGAATTTTCAGGGTCCTGTAATCCCATTACTTGAGCCCACAGTTGCTTTAAATAAGTCCGCATTGTTGCCTTGTTTGCTTGTGACTTGAGTTTTTCTACAAAAATTAGAATTAATTGATGGTTTCAGTCCATTGGATTCTGCTTAATGAGGTTTTTTTTTTTTTTAGCTTTTCTGTTTTATACGATACTTTACATTTGATGAGGTAAGTGAGCAACACGTTCTGGCTTTTTGGAATGCCTGAAAACAAGAATAAAATATAAAAAGGAAAGAGCTGGGTCAGAAAAACTAATGCATTCTGAGTTAGGCTAGGCTGAAAAGACACCTAGTTGTTATAAGATTAGTGGCAAGTAGAGTTGTACTTACCTGAGTAGCAGTTGGGACCCAGAGGGGGTGATACAGGAACGACAGTTGAACTAAGCAGCTCATGCCAATAAAAATAATACTGGATAAAACTAACTACATCATAATGTTAACTAATATAAGGATGAAGCCTAGCTCTTTTTAAAAATTTCACTGGTTAAATCTGTAGTCTCATGTAATTTGATTCCAATTAAAATTTATTTCTTTGAGTGCATCTGTGAACTGTGCTTTTACCTACAGGAAATATGTCCAGTTTGATTTCATAAACTGAACTGAGATCATTTCAGCACTTGTTAATTACTCTGGCATGGGTAAATCCACTTGAAAAATGGAACAAATATTTTTGAACATTGACTTTTTTTCTTGAAACATCCAGTGTCTGTCTCTTGAGTTGCATACTTGGAGAATATCTATATGTGACAAGCTCAAATATGAGCAATTTTTTTTTTTTTGATTTTTTTTTTTTAATTTTTCCTTTTTTCTCCCCAAAGCCCCCCCCCCTCCCCCCCGCCCCGGTACATAGTTGTATATTCTTCGTTGTGGGTGCTTCTAGTTGTGGCATGTGGGACGCTGCCTCAGCGTGGTTTGATGAGCAGTGCCATGTCCGCGCCCAGGATTCGAACCAACGAAACACTGGGCCGGCTGCAGCGGAGCGCGCGAACTTAACCACTCGGCCACGGGGCCAGCCCCATCAAATATGAGCAATTTTTAATAGCCAAGAGCTTGCATGTAATTTCTCTTTTTTTGTTTCCTCAAAATGCACAGGCCTATTGACTTTTTTTTCGATAACTGAGCAATTTTTAAACTGTAAATAGGCATTTATTCTCCACTTAAAATGTGCCTTTCAACATTAGACCCCAGAGTATATTAAGCAAATTCAAAATGATAAATGAATTGTGATATTCCCAACGGTTGAGCCAATATACTATTCTATAGTTCATGGCTCTATTCCAGGATTTTGCACACAGCATGCAATTCACCAAAGTGCATTATGGGTCATTTCTAGAATTATGCTGAGATGCTGGATGTTCTTTGCTGTGGAGGCAGCATAGTAAATGCAGGAATTCATTTAAAAGTCATAGCTCTGGAGTAATGTACAATAAGAGCAGGGACGGTGGTTTTTTTACTTCTTGGTAATAGAGCAATGGTTTGTGCACTTAGTCCTATATTTATACCTGAGACGTTATTCCTGAATAATTGGCATTTTATGAATTTGTGTCAATCGTGGAAATGTAAGAACAATTCAGAGAAGAGCAACAAAAATGATTGCAGGCTAATGGGATTGATACATGTAAAAGGTTAAAAGGCTAAATACGTTTTATTTGGCCAAATAATCTCTTAGGGAGGCGTGATGTTTAATTTTATGTGTCAACCCAGCTAGGCCATGTTACCCAGATATTTGGCCAAACACCAGGCTTGATGTTACTCTTAAGGTATGTTTTAGATGAGATTAATATTTAAATCAGTAGACTTTAAGTAAAGCAGATTATCCTGCATAATATGGGAGATCTTATTCAATCAGTTGAAGGCCTTAAGAGAAAACAGACTGAAGTCCTTCAAGGAAGAGGGAGTTCTGCTTCCACACTATCCTTCGACTTGAGCTGCAACGTCAACTCTTTCCTGGGTGCCACTCAGCCTGCTGGCCTACTCTGCAGAATTTGGACTTGCCAGCCTGCAAAATCACATGATTCAATTCTTTAAAACAAGTCTCTGTCTTTCTCTCTCTCTCTATATATACACACATACTGTTGGTTCTGTTTCTCTGGAGAACTCTAATACAGGAGTTAAACAGGATTCTAGCATCCGTGTACTGGAGGTGGCAAAATAGTTATGATAGTGAAACAGCGTACATATACCTAGGGGTAATGGGATGAAATGTAGTAAAGTCAAATGTTGATTGACAATCAAAAAATATTCTGTAATTATTACTTCTACTTCTACAATCATTATTATTTAATATTTGTATATCACCATAAACCTATATGTGTTGTACCATAAATGAATATACATTAAAGAAATAATCAAATCTGTTCCCAAAGAAAAAAGCCTAAAGGTGCAACTAAAATAGGTACACTGCTGTTACTATTGTGTGTGTTTCTATGTGCCTGTGTGTTTGTGCGTATGTTCCCTGAGGTTTGAAAATCAGCTACATAAGATCATTTTCATACGTGGCTAAAATATCCTTGTCTTCTCTCTACATTGTTCATATTAAAATCAGTTTCATTTATTGGGCACCTATGGCTAAGGCACAGTGTTAAGCTAATATGTCAACTTACCAAAATAAAACAGAATTGCCCTCTCTTGAAGTATTTATAATCTTGTAGGAGAGCAATCACTAAACACTTGCTATTTTAACATGAATTAAACTTGATAAAGGTTGTAACGGAAGCACATACAAGTGGCTTAGATCTATAGGGGATGGGTTAATTCCTTGTGGGGAGATCTGGGAAAGCTTCATAGAGGGGGCTGCTTTTGAACTTGCCCTTTTCAAGGATTGATAAAACTTCAAGAGGGGGATATAGAAAGAAAGACATCCCAGGCAAAAGGATTAGCTCGAGCAAAATAATGGTAGTGGAGTGTAAGTTAATTTAAAAAGCAGCCTAATATGGCTTGGATTTAAAGCATATTAGTGATATATGTAGTGGGAAATAATATTGTGAATGTAGGTTAGAGCCAGGTCATCTTCAACTTCCCTTTCTTCTCTATATGTCATATACAGCCTTTATCAAATCTCATTCTCTCTTCTGTACATTATCTACTGCATCTCCCCAAAGCTAAGTCATTTTTCAGGTCAGGATCGTTTCTTCTTTCACCTTTAGGGATGTGTTCCACTTGGAAAATGTCAACTCTATCTGAATGAATGAGTTTGGAACTTTGAACACTCCAGTAGAACTGTTAATGTTTCAAACGATGCAGGAAATGTGTGCCCCCAAGTCAGATGTTTCCTCTACCTTTAGATAAGCCTTTCCTTCAATATTAGCATTTAGGATATTGTTTGGAGTGTCAAGTGTGGGATGATGCTGAGTTCAGTATTGTTTGTTGGTAAGAGGTAGCTCTGGGCAATGTGCATTTAAGAGCAATGGAACAATGCCTTGCGCCCAGTAGATACGAAGTAAATTTTTTTTAAAAGTAAGATGGCAAGTCACTGCTTAAGTCCACCAACTCTAAAAGGCCTTTCTGCTTCTGCATTTGGAGGCAATTTCATTTCTCTCTCCCCTTTTCTCCCATTGCCATTTGTTCCATTAACCACACATATTACCCTCCCCTTTTCTCCCATTGCCATTTGTTCCATTACCCACACGTATTACCCTCTACCTTACTTTTGGGATATTGTAGGTGCTCAGTAAATGTTTGTTGAATGAATTGGAATGAATTTCAGTTTAACATTTTATTTTATTTCCTATAAAGTAACAAGAGAACACCACTTATTGAAGTGGACTGATTATTAGTCATTAGGAAAGTCTCTGGATCAAATAGGGCATCTACTTTTCTCCTGAACCTGGCCTACCAGGCACAGATTCTCTTTACTGGAAATAGACCATTTTGGCCATTTCTTTAAGGCTTAGCTCTAACAGGCAGGCTGATCCACTCTGCTTCTTGGTGATTCTGAAGTAGATCATTGCTAAAATACTCCAAATCCTAGTGGAACGAAAAGAGAAAGAAGTATTGAACTAGAGAGAGCTAAATTCAAGGAGACTTTTGCATATATCCGTGAATCTGTGCACCCATTATTTCCCCCTACTAGAGAAGTGACAGCTTTTAAATGAATAGAGGAACCAATGATTGGGGCATCTACAAGTTGGGTTTGTTCCTTTTAAAACTTATTAATCTGGTCTATGCAAGGCACTGAAGAAATTTCTAATAGGAAAATCCCTGCCTTGGAAGGGGGGCATAATTTGACTTGTCATTATGCTGGATGATCTAATATATCATCTCCTCTTTTATGTCTTTGAGCAATGACCTCAGGCTGCTCTCTATCAATAGATAACTTGATTCAAAACTTCTCTTTTTACATATTCACTTGCATCTATAATTATCCTATAAAAAACAGATAATAAAATTCAATGACTGGAGATAACAGTGAGAAAGGGAGCTAATTCCAGGGGATAAAGTACAATGGCAAGTAGGATGTTGCCTCTAGTTCAGTAATTTCTGTTAACTTCTCCACTTATTTTTTTTTTTTGCCCCCTTCCTTGAAAGGAGGTCTATTAAGGTCCTTCTAAGCTTGGCTTCAAGGGAACTAAGCTTTACTGCATTAAAGAGATTCACTTTTGTCCTCATTTCCAATCAGTGATATATCTATGCTAATATAGCTATTATAATACTATATATTGCAATGTTAATTAGGCCAATATCACAGGTAAATCCTCCTAAAACAGCAGTAGTAGTAATAGCTCTTATTTATTGAGTGCTTATTGTGTGCCAAGCATTTAATGTAGATTATCTCATCTAATCATTTCAGTAATGTTATGAAGTATTATTATCAACCTATCCTCTTAATCACATTACTCTTCTTCAGGTAGACCATTGACTCCAGAAAGTACTTCATCGTGTGAGGCTCGTGTCTTATGGGAGTGTGCTGCGGATGAGAGGAATGTAGCCATCCCAGCATAAATCATCACCACTTCTGGAAAGGCAATTTAAAATGCTTATAGGTATAGTTTCAGCCTTATCATGTGAAAAATAACATCTTTTATTTTTTTGTACCTTTATCCCATGAAGGCATAATGCTTCGGGTTGTTAAAGCAGCCAAATAAAATATCATAGGGTCCAAAAACCCTGTGGCTAGACCACAAAGATATTTATCTGGGAACAAGGAAGAGTTTCCATAAAAAAGAAAAATACAACCATAACGCAGTTGCTGGATTTTCTCTTGTGACTATAGCTGAGTCCCAGCCGAGGGGTGACTTTTGAAATTCTGCAGGTATTAAAGGAACTCGAAAAATGGCTATAGGCCAGTAGTTGTCTCTGTGTGTATGTATGTGTGTGTGTGTGTGTGTGTGGTGTATGAGTGTGAGCACGTGTTTCAAATTATCTGTCTGTGAAGGGTCATTTTCTGTTGTTTTTCTTTTGATTAATAAATGATAGGTGAGATTATGAATTCTAGTGGCTGGAAAAATATACATTTGAAATATGCTAGTTTAAGTTATCAGTGGCCAAGACAAACTTAATTTGTATGAGGCACTGAATATCTTTCTGGAATGCCAATTCGGTTATAGCTCAGGTATACCAAATGGATTTGGTGAGAGACACCAAATAATTTATTAGCGATGCATATTCAAGTTAGAGAGCAACATTCTAAATTCTTATGTATCCTTTGATAACTTGTTCCAACTCTCCTTGATATTTACCATTAGTGGACATAACAGGACTGAAAATGGAGAATCTTGTGCTGGCAGCTGATCTCTTGGGTAGCAGGATGTATGACTCTGTATCCTGGACCAGTGAGAGGTTCTGAGCAAATTGATAAGGCTGACAAGTTTATGTTTGCTGCTCTTCCATGCTTTTTGTTCTGTTCCTCTTCCACTTCCAGTCTTCTTGCCATATCTTTTGATGACCCCTCCTTAGGTCCCCAGACCAGTGCTGCCATGTATGGTTGTGTAGATTGTGCATTTCAGAGGCACTGCACATAAAGTACCAGTCACATCGTATACATCATAGCTTTGTACATTTTCTACAATTTTCTGAAAGACAGCACTAAAGTTTCTTGGTCTAAACAAATCAATATACTATTAAATCCTTCTGAGAGATGGAAATAAAGTTTCCTAAGGAAGAGGAACTTTTTTGCTTTTCATTTGCACGAAAGTACTGTTTCAGCTAATAGTAGCCCTGGCCTACATCTTTAGTTGCCCCCAGCTGCTTTTCCAAAACACATTACAATTCCCAAATTTTTCTACCTTCCTCATGGCCCTTATAAAGTATATACAAATATCCCCCCTTGTGAAGTAATGCTAAATGAGTTGATTTTAGGAACTTTGGCAGGTAAACAAGAGATACAGTGGAGATGTACCTCACCAAGGGATAGATGATAAAGGCAGCATGCAAAGTAAAAGGGGCATGTGGTCAAAATTACTCTTGAAATACCATCATGTTGAGAAATAATAAATAGTCCTGTATAGCCAGTTTCTCTGCCGGTATTGGAACAGATTGCTATTTTCTTGCTTGAGCATAGACAAAGCCATTGACTTATCAAGGACCATGGACTATAAAATAATGTGTCTTTAAATATTGAGATTTACACTTAGGGTGTCAAGAAACTCAGATCCTAAAAGGCATACAAGGCCACTGACTAAGGGATGAAAGCACGTCACTCTTGGTCTAATTCTCAATGAGTGCAGTGGCAGGCAAAATTACTTGCACACCTGTTATCTCTCTCCTCTCTCTCTCTCTCTCTCTCTTTATGTGCAGTGGAACTGGTATTTGTATAAGGTAAAACAAAAAAAAAGGAAAATGCAACTTCACCATATTTTTGGTCTGAATGGATATTTTAATGGTCTTCAAATCATGCCATATAGGATTTTACACATAAGTTTGTCTATGGGGTCAAATCAATAGATATTTGTTTGATTACTTCTATAGTGCTTACGGTATGTAAGCAAGCTTGGAGTACAAAAAGACTTTCTTGAGCCCTTAACATTTCCTTGCATATCATATTAGTTTTAATATCAAAGCACTGCTATTGCCTGTTTCTCAAATACTTTCTAATATTAGACAAACAATGAATAATTGATAATTCTAAGAAGTGACACAATAGAGAGTAGGAAAATGGAGAAATTTTAGCCAGGAAAGAAGTACAGAAAACATTTAGTCATCCTCATTTTATAGGTCAAGATACTCTGGTCCAGAGATATTAGATTGATGACTTAACTTGTCTAAGGCCACAATTTAAGTTATCATAAATTCACCTATCTACCTGTCTGTCCATCCATCCGTCTATTCAATCATCTTATATTTAATATCTTGTATGTACTTGGAACAGAATGAGGCACTGGGATGCAAACGCAAATAAGAAACCTCAAGGGTCTTATGGCCTAGAAAGGAAGAAAAACATATAAAAAGGTCATTTTTCTGTCCTATATTGCCATGATAGGGATATGCAGGGGGATATAAGAGGATACAGGAGAAGGTTACATTACTTAGTTTGAGGTGGGGTGGGCTGTCAGGTAAATAATCCTGGAGGAAACAATACATAAGGTGGAAACCAGTGAGCAAATTAGAGTTAAGCAAGATGAAATTGGTCAGGGGAAAGAAGCAGCAAAGGCATGGAAATGTGAAAACATGTGGGGTGTGTGTGTGTGTGAGAGAGAGAGAACTGCATGCAGTTTAGCCTTGTGGATTAGGAGTATATGTTGTCAGTCAGATTTGAGTGTGGGAGGGTGAGCCTGGAGAGTATGGCAGACACAATAATGGAGATGCTAGTATTTTACGTTTAAAACCTTGGGCTTCATCCTATAGAGTTTATTAAGAAATCAGTCTTCTTACATTTTATGTGAAATGCCTGGAAAATAGTTTGCAAAATTTCTATAAATATTTCTAATGTCCATAACTCATCATAGTCTTAGTAATAAAACTCCAATAACAAAACCAGTCTACTAAAAAATAGTGGTAAAAAACATTTAGCAATCACATGAATTTCAGGATATATTAACCAAATCAGAGTCTTCTCCAATATAGAATTTTCTTGGCTAAAGAAATACGTGTCAAGATTAGAGTAAGATGCAAGTTCGAAGGTGCCCATGAATAAATGTGACATAATACATCTCGCTACAGTCCTCACAAAGAAAATTAGTTTGCATGGTTTATCTCAACAATCTATGATAAAGATGTATGTTATGGAAAAACAAATATAGATAAATTTCTTATATGAAAAATAGTTTATATATATCTCAGTTATGTTTATCATGTGTTATTTGTCTACCTCAAGCTAAAAATTTCTGCACTGCAAATGAAACAATCAACCAAGAAAAAAGGTAACCGAGACTTCTGGTTTCTGGTTCTACATATAAGAAGCTTGGAAGTCATCATGACATCTTAACAGTAAGTAAAAAGCTGAACAGACTGAAAAATCAACAACTCTTCTTGGATCTATAGGAGAGGGGAGGACACAGGGCAAACCGCTGTCTCCGATATTAGAGAGACACACAGGTGAAGACAGAGTCGCGTTTACCAGAGCAGAGGCTCACGAGTGGAAACCACCACGGGAACCAGAGTGTTGGTGAAGTTGGTGTTGAAGTCTCTGAGTTGGTGGAAATATTCTTTATCTTGATAGGGGTGTTGATTATGTGGGTGTTTTCACTACCATTGAACTGTACCCTTAAGATCTGTGCTTTTCATTCTATGTAAATTATACCTCAGTCTAAAAATACTGTTTTCACAGAATTCTTAATACATGGGAAACTACTAAGCTTATAATGCTAGACATAAAAGGAATTCAAAATTGTGTATAAAGAATGATTCCGTTCGTATGTGTGTGTATGTGTGAGAGACGGTGATGAGAATAAACACTAGAAAGAATTCACTAACGTTTTGTGAACAGTGGTTATCAGTGGGACTGAATGCTTTTGTCTTTACACTTTTTTATATTCAAAAATTTCTGAAATGAGCATGCAATACATTATAATACAAATGACTAAATATATAGCTATCGGAAGTGAACTTTGGGTTGTCTCATGGTAAGCTGTTAAGTCAGGGGCTATCAACCACACACTTCACTGATCCCTTAGCTCTCTGGGTTCCTGAGATAAAGGAAAACGAAATAGCACTTAATGCACATTATTACTTGAACCTTAATTAAATATCTGCATGCATAAAATTCTCTTTTTCCTTATTGGCTCCTGCCTCGAAAACTGGATTTAGGAATTTGAGTCTCTCAGAGTGTTCCTGTATCCTTTATTTCAAATAACATTTTAAAAACTCACCCTTCCATCTGGTCTGTGTGTTGCTGTCTAATATATTAGCTCTTCCTGCCCTTTCTGCTGGAACACTCTTGGGTTAAGTATGTTCATTCATGAATAACTGTTTTTATTATAATTTTGTTATTTTCAGAGTCCTGGCAGTATACTCAGAGCTACATAAGCAAAGACATGTTTGCTGACTAAAAGGCTTACTATTGAACAAAAGACAACTTTCTGAGTACAATGGAACATGCGTTGGGTAACAAAGGATTTCACCACGGTGCTTCAACTAGTAAGTTGTGCCAAGTGGCACTGCAATGAGGGTGGGGTCACTGTGATCAATATTGCTTTTAGGACTTAATTTTTTCTTGGGGCTCTACCATGACTTTATAATCTCTCCTAGAAATAAAAGTGGGATTAGAGTTTGAAAATAACTTTTAAATGTGGAAGAATCGATGCAATAGTAATTTAATAGCAATGCTATTTCTCAGCTTCATGGGAATTGTTTATCTATAAGCATCTTCTCATGCCTACATAATCTATTTTGTTAACTTCAGAAAGTCAGAGACTGTGCCTTCCTCATTTTTGGATCACCAGTACCTGCTAACCCAATGGTAGGAATTCAATAAATGCATGTTGATTGTCATAAAAGTTGATAGTTGGAGGATTCTGATTCTGTGATTAGTGTGGATTAACAGTCTTATTAGTAGATATTTTATATATTTCTTCATATTTTTGATTAAGATGTACTATGACCTATTTTATATTTATAGCTTATAACATTTATTGTGTAAACATAATGAAAGCATAATCTTGAGATGATATCTTATTTTATTTGTTAATCCTATGTGTCCTACTAACTTCCCAAAGTCATGTCTCTGGCTATCTAGAGAGTGTTCCTGTGATCTGATCCTTGCCAGGCCCGCACTGGCCATGCCAGCCCTACTTGACTTCAGACTTTTCCTAACTATCTTCTTAACATCAACCTTGCCTATCCAGTAGCTCTTCCACTCAGAATCCTGCTAGATGAGGGTTAGCACAATATATACATCTCTATTTTGACATTACAGACTGATAATGGTTTATTATGTTATCCCTCCCTGGTCATTCATATGATGTTTGACTGATTTAGGAATTTCAGGCTCCACGTCTGTGCTAGTAGGCAAGATAAGTTGATCCAGTGGCCCCGAAATGGCACCATGTGTGTAACTTGCAATACGCTGCTGCTCTGACACCATTTGTCATTTGGTTTCTTGTACAGTTGTAATTACCTTTTTCCAGGCCTGTCACTGCTGTGGCTCAGCCTCTGTTTGCTCACAGATTTTGTGAAGCCTTTGTTCAAAATGAGTCACCTCTAATTGCAGCATACCAGTAGGCCTCTTAGCTGTTGTTTTTCAGTGGCCCATGGTTTTTATGGTCTTAGAATGCTTATTTTTTGAAAAATACAATATTACATTCCCATCTGCTCTAGATTATTTACATACGGTTTCCTCATTTAGCTCACCGATAGAACGGATAAAAAAATTTAGCAACTTAACATGAAATGTCTTTGATTACCCTATGAAACCCCATTTTATGCATGAGGGATATTTCTCTTTGATGTTTCTTCAGTAGGTAAAAAAGATGTATAAAACCTGGGTTTCTGATTAAGATGCAAAAATAATTCATCCCTTTGTAATATATGTTTTTGGTCTTAAAAGTTTATAGACACTATTGGCAAAATTATAGAAAGTTCTAGAAGGTTAGTTAAAATTTTTTTTCTATCTCTGTTACTACTTAATTATTTGGGAAGCGTCTTGTTTCCTGAGTTTTGGCAGACATTAATATGCCCATTCTGTAAGAGTCATTATAGTGAGAGACATGTCTAATCAGTAATTCCCTAATTTGAATGTTTTCTGGTCCTTCACAGGCAGAACTGTGTACAATCCAAGACAGAAAGTGTACTTTTACATGCTGTCTATTTTTTGCTTTATTTTTATTATTTTATGACTATTAGCATTAGAGGCTTTATCTTCCAATAATATTTATACTCTTCTGGGTTTCTAGTTCTGCCATTATTGTTCGTTTAGATAATTATCGTAGTACCATGTTTGCAAAGTTTAAGCCTTCTCCTCTGGAACTGAATTTTTATTTTAACTGAAGACTTTCTATCCTTAATCGGACGTAGTAAGGTGTGTGGGGGTCTCAGACTCTGTAATATTGCATTTGTGGCCTAGACTGCCACTTGCCTCCCATATATGTCTTCCTCTTTATCCCGAGTAAGTGGATCCTAATTTTTATCAGGGCACATTGACATTCAGAGTAAAATACATTGTTTCCCAGAATCTCTTGCACTTATGTGTGGCTAAGCGACTAACATCTGATTAGTTAGACTTAAGTACAAGTTTTATATGAGTATTTTGGAAAATTTCCTTAAATAAGAAGGAGGGAATTCATACTTCCCTTTCTCATTCTTGAATGCAGATGTAATTTAGGGTTGATGAAAACCCTTACTTCATTCTACAGAAGCATACACCCACGGCACCCTGGATAGGCTTTGTTTACTGTGGCAGGGTTACAAAATGAGTTCTTATAATGGTTTACTTTGTCATGTAGCAAGGCACCCGTATTTTTCTCTTCCAGTTAGGCATTTTACTCCACCACAAAATGATGGCAAGTCACTTGCTATCTTTGAGATGGCAGATTCAGAATAAAATATTTGAGACTCAAGTTGCCAAAAGTAATCCCTCTTTCATATTTGATAGGGCCCCAATTAGTGTGTGTGTATACAGTTGTTGCATAATACCTATGGGCACATTACCAAGAACTCTCCTAGGCAGACATTGAAGTTGCCTAGGCTAGTGCCCAATATCTATATGCAAGCTCTTGGTTCCTTGGGACCCCCTGCCATTGTTTTTCTGCCCTTTTGTCTTCATGTCAAACTTTCCCCTTTTTAGTTCTATTCCCTCAGGTCTCTGTTAGCTAATCTAATAAACTGAATCAAGTTGAGGTTTAAATGGCTAATAATGGCTTAATGTGCAACTCTTTTCAGCTAATATTTACTTTTAATAAAGTACTCAGTGTTTTAACCCAAAGGAGCAAATAATATAGGAACTTTAGCAAGACCAGCGAGGAACATGTAGTCATAAAATATTGCAGCTAGAATGGACCTGAGAAATCTTATGAAAATTCCCTATTTCAAAATTGAAGGAACTGAGGCCAGGGAGAAAAAGTCACTCGCCTGCGGTCTCAGTGCTTGTTAGTGGCAAATCAAAGACTCACTGTCAGATCTGCTAAGTCTCAGTACAAGTTCTTTCTACTTCATCACATTGGAGAAGGAAAACTTTTTGGTGACAAAACACCATGTAGAAGGGCATTAACTCTATAAGCCTGTTCACTGTAACAGTTTTCAAAGTATTTGCAGTCATTTATACTATCCAATCCTAGAAAAATTTCTATAACGATGATTCAAAATTTTTAAAACGCAATTTCCATTTACTAAACATCAAATCCCATATGTTCCTTTAATGCTGTTTGAAATTAAAAATAAATTAACTATCACCTCTAAAAGAAAATCCAAGTAATTTTAATTTTAGAATATACTTTTTCTAGGAAGATAGGTCTCCTTGTTCAAGTTAATGGTATGCACTCCTAAGAGATTTAGGCTCCCAACAAAAGTCTTCTGTTCTACAATGTATATGTACAAGGAGGGCATAATATTATATATAAATACACTAGGCATATTATCTGACATTTGCATGTTCACAAAACTTATGCCTATTTAATGGCATATATGATTTCTTAGTTTTATTGTCTTATTCCTCCAAAAATTAACTCTCTCTCGTTCTCAAAAGTAGTGTGGTATGGTTGATACGGTGGTGTTTAGTTTTCTTCTGCACGTACTATCTCTTCTCTCTGATCTTTCCTGAGAATTTCCTGGATAGTTTATAAATGGAAGTAATGAATTTCCCAATGGACACAAGTAAACATCCTTATTTAAGTAGAAGTCCTTTGCCATTTGACATGAATGCAAATGACTACATATGACTGGCAAAGATAATAATTCACAGTATGGCTTGTTAAATAACAGTTTTTTCCTTTGTGTGACTGAGGTCATTCAGTGACACTCATCTGGTGGCCGTCTGGTCTGGAAGGTCCAAAATGGCTTTGATCACAGGCCTGGCACATTGGTGGAAATAGCTGGGCTTGGTTGGTCCCTTTCTCTCTCAATGCTGTATCAGGGTCCCTCCACGGTCTCCAGCGTTGTAGTCAGACTTCTCACATGACAGCTCAGGGCTCCAAGAGTGAGTGTTCTAAGAGGTAAAAAAAAGAGCTATTAGTCTCTTAACACCCGGGCATGTAAACTGACACTGAGCCCGTTCTGCTATTCTTTTTTTTTTAATATTTAATTTGCATA